>NC_087206.1:55846234-55884261 GCF_015104395.2 Macrobrachium nipponense
TGAATACTTATTGTTATGCAATAAATGCAAAGAAAATGTGGATACAGGCAGTGTAAAAAAGGCAGTTACATTTGCAAGACTTGACCACAAAAAAGAAAACAATATCAAAAGTATAAGAATTACATTATATGCGACATAAGGAATCAAAGGAATAAATGATGAAGAAAATGATACAGGGAACACATTTCCAGCAAATTTCTCATTAGCACTTTATATCACATAAATATACTTCCGAACACGTAAGTTTACATTTAACCCCAAACTGTATACATAAAGGTATTAATTATGCATGCCTCAAACGATTATAATATTTTCGAAAAAAGTACCAAAAGGTATTCGTCAGTCTGGCTGGATGTATCTGATGACGCTTCACAAGGGGCGGGGCTAGATTTCAGATCTCCCACGAACTCTTAATTTTTAAAAATTTTTGCGTGCGAAGATAATTTTTTCTATGCGTGATGATGGGTTTGAAAATAATTGTAATTGTAATGCATTATATACCAATTGAAAGGGTATTCTTTGTACTTTTACATGGTATATGGCAAAATGTAATAAGATGAAAAATTATGTAAGATAAAAGTGGTAAATATTTACATAAAATTAAAAAATTTTGGTCCGTCTTTGACCTAGAATTCCTCGAAAATTTCAGAGAACACCTATCAATTTTATTTATGCCTTATATAGTAAATTGTATCAGCTTGCTAATCCATTTTTCAGTTTCTTTCTATCATCATCCCTTAGTCAGATACGCTACGAAACGTGAATGTATGTAGGTTGACGGATGAAGTAAGTGCACATTTTTGTGTGCGTAGATAATTTTTTCTATGCGCGCTTGTGGGTTTGAAAGTAATTGTTATTGTAATGTGTCATATATCATTTGAAAGAGCATTCTTTGTACTTTAACGTAGTATATGGCAACATGCAATAAGAGGAAAATTTCTATAAAAAACGCCATCGCAAAAATAGTTATATGAAAATGTAATTGTAAAAATAGTTTCATAAAGATATGGTCCTTTTGTAACTGATGACGTTTCACAAGGGGCGGGGATAGGTTTTAGTACCGCCTCGTGAGCAGACCCTGTATACTTTGACTTTGCACCAGCCAACGTATGTTGGATTAATGTGAGGACATCGTCTGAGGTCGTTACATATACGGTATGCGTACGTGGGTGTTACTTGCTCGGCCACGCACTACTTGTAGGGGTGTAGCCTATTGTCGTGGCAATTAACGAAAGAGATTCGTCAATCTTGTGCGGTGCGTAGGCTTCTTACGCATTATTTCGTACTTACGGTATGGCGTTGTTATGTTGACGACTTACGGCCATAGGCCTGTGACACGTATCCGCTTGATCGCGCCGACAAACCACCCATTTAGCCACGTGGGCTTGATACATGAATGTGTGAACTTCGTCCCATAACGAACCGCGCACTCTAGGCTCCCAGTTGGGTCCCCTCTCGCATTCCTTGCCCTTTCCTTCTTTTGGAAGGGTGGAGATTGTCGCGAAAAAATTAGTGCGCAGAGTTTTCCCCAGTGGCGGCAGAAATGCGATGTTTCTAAATTTCGCAAATGTTCTTGAATCGATTTATTATTTCACTTAATTTTTCTGCATCACAAACAGTTATTTGATGTAATTGTGCTTTCTTATTTAGTAGTTTATCGAATTAGTCACTTGGCAGAAAAGCTGAAATTGAACTATAGAAAATGACTAGTTGGCAGTACTTTAAAAGCGCAAACACAAGTTTGTGCGCTCTCTCTTCTTTACTAAAGACCTTAGCTTGAGATAGGACGTGAGGTTAAGTCGGGTCTGATGGCAGTCCACCTGAATGTCAGTTTCAACTAAGCGACCGTAACTGTGAGTACTTATAGAGAAATATTCATTACTTAGCTAGGGACTTGTTTAACATGTTATTTAATGGTATTTCTATATAAGCATTCCGCATCGTTCGTCCCTGCGAATACAAAAGCCACCAGGAATTGGGGCATCAAATGTAATTCACCGTGTTTAGTACAAGCCCCTGGTGGTTAATTACAGTCGTCCGAATAAATATTACTTAAAATAGTTCAGGAGGTAAAACTGCATAGAAAGACCGCAACTGCCATAGTCTAGCCGCCGCGGAATAGTAATATAGATCTACCTATTTAATTATCAGTGATCTCTGTGCCGAGGAGATTTTCGTGTTATTGTCAATGATAAACTAGATTTCAAGTGATAATGTTCACGTTACCTGTGCGACCATGAGGTCACCCTTTTCTTTCAGTCCTGATACCATAGTGGCCGGAGCTGCCTGAAATGTGTAATTATTTAGATATGTGTAGTAATGAGAGTAGGTATATTTTTCTAATAAAATTTGTAAATTAACATTATAGGTCATTCGTTATTGTGTACGGACTGGTGACTTTCCTTCTTGGTAAATCTATTGCCCCCTAACTTCGGGTCAGTCGCCTTAAGAAACTTTCCTCAAATTTACCAGTACCCATCGCTCGAATGTCAGGTTATCGGCTTTTCAGCCTTGACGTTCAAATTAAAAGTTAAAATGATGCTGTTATCTTGACTGTTTTTAAAGAACGAGATTCACCGGATTGGATTAAAATTTCTATTCTCATGTTACTTTACTTTTAAAATTAATTTTGTTTATAGCTGTTCCACAGTTTTAAAGCTCACAATATCAAAACAGATAGAAAGAACTAAACTCAGTAACAAATTCTGAGTATGTTTATTGTAAAATATTTACGTAAATTTATTGAGATCGAAAATACAGTAACTTTTTTGGTTTGCATGTCTTTTCTAATATTTCTTAGCACTTTTATTTGCAAAATTACAATTATACCTGTCATACTATCATAAAAGATAAGAACTAAAACCAATAACAACCCCTTAGTATAAAAGAGAGAGAGGCAACACATTTGTTTGTGAGTTGTATTCAGTGTCATATTTATTTATGTATGACATTCGCAGAGTATATTAAAAACACTGAAAATACAGAATGCAATTTTTACTTAAAAAAGATAATGCCTTTTCATTTATTATACTTCAGAACATTCTAATAAATTGTGTTGATTGCAGATAAGTCACTGACATATAGATTTTTCAAGAAAAAAATCGGTGAATGTCCTGAATGAATGTCAGAAATATTTGTATTGTTACTATATATTTCATTTAAGGTTGTTTTATATTTATGTATACGAGAGATTTGACCCTAAGAGTAGATATATGAAAATACTGAAAATTTTGAATCCCAAATATATGCCAATCAAAACATAAAAGTAAAGGCAGGTTTGTCTATTAAATTCTGCCCTTGAACTTATTTTTCATAGCTGGAAATGCATGTGTCACCATGTGGCTACTGCATGGGATACCCCCTCTGTGCAGGTTAATATTATTGTTTTTGATTAAGCTGACCTTGTGTCAGCATGGGCTCTTGCTCACCAAGCAGCCTGTAATCGCAGGTTGAGGGGTTGCCAATTACATTGTGTGCATTGAAACGGACACCGTTCGTTGAAATTGCTACGTACGTCTGCTGTAGTCACATTACGTATGTCAAAAGAGTTATATATACGTCGAAAGAGCTCTACTGTATGTTGGCATGACATAGAGACTTTTGAGAGCTGTTGTGGCTCGACCATGATAACTATGTGCAACAGCTAGTTGTTGCAATCACTTGGCGGATGACGAAACTCAGCGACTATGAGTGCACATGAAGATTTTGGTCGTAATTCGGCTTTTATGATAGTCGCGGGCTTTATTTACCGATGTGTGATTTAGTCTGTTCTAAATCCCCTGACCACCTGTTTTTTGTTTCTGTTTAATGATCGTCTGTGCCTTTTTATGTCCTGTAGCATATAATATACTTGCCCAAGATGTGACTTGGGAGTTATATGGGATCTGCAGGGAGGTTCCATAAGTTATAGAGAGGTCAGCTTACGGACAGGAGTGGACTCATGAATCCCAGCATTCTAATAAGGAGTCATTAAATGTTTGTAAAAATAACATTGAAAACAAATCTTTCAAAATCATCCTGCAAACACCCAACATTCAGGAATGATTGATTTAATCAACTTTTTAATTTTTCCTTTTCCTCCATGTGTTCTAATCTTATTCTAGTAGAAGGTCGGTCCAAAATAGTAGAAGAATTTTAAGTGTATCCAAATCTTATATTTGAATTTTATACTAAATGTATAGTATTTTATCTTATCTAATGCCTTAGGCTTAAGGCTCAGATGATGTATTTTAACCCTGAATAGGTGCGACGGGTCGTGCGTGACCCGAAGTGTATTTAAAAAAACATTTTTTTCCATAAATTATTGCCCGTGTCAAATCTGAGTGTGATCAACCTACAGATGGTCACTCGTCTACAAGCTGCAACCGTGTAAGACCTGTCTACATCTGCCTCAAGTGCTTCCCCCTTTTCTGAGAATCGCTCGGGTCGAAATCGACCAGAACGCACCTTTAAGAGGTAGGTGATAAAAAATCAAAGTTATTACATAACGATTTCTCAATGAACAGTGTGCATAGTCATGTGTCTTTTTTGTGTTAGAAAGTCTGGCTGGATGGTGTACCTATGCCATGTGTGACCTTCAGAGTGGCTGAGATGCCATATATTTCTATCTGGTCCATTTTCCTTTGAGTGCCAATTTCTAGTTTTTTCAAAAAGCAAAGTTTTTAGGTAAACCTCACATATTCAATAGTAGTCATGCTGAAAGTGTTTTGTAATGTTAGAATATGTCGAAGGATGATGTATCTATAATATGAATGCCTTTGTTCATGGCTGACATGCCATATATGGCCATTTGGTCCAATCTCCTTAGAGTGCCAATTTCTGTGTTTTTTTTTCAAAAAGCAAAGCAAAGTTATTACGTACCCAATTCATGTAGGACAGTGTGCATAATAGCAAATTAGTATAGTTTTGTGATATTGGAAAATGTTTTAGGATGTTGTGCGTATCTCGTACATGACTCTGGGAGTGGCTGAGATGCCATACACTGCTAATATGGTACATTTTCCTTCAAGTGCCACTTTCTGGTTTTTTGGAAAAATCAAAGTTTTTTAGGTGAACCTTGCATATTGACAATATTCATGCTAATAGTGTTTTGTAATGTTGGAATATGTCAGAGGATGATGTATCTACCATATGAATGCCTTTGTTCATGGATGACACGCCGTAATATGGCCATATGGTCCATTCCCCATCGAGTGCCAAATTCTGTTTTTTTGCGAGAAGCAATGTTATTACGTACTCAATTCATGTAGGACAGTGTGCATATTTGCTTATTAGTATAGTTTTGTGATATTGGAAAATGTTGTAGGATGTTGTGTGTATCATGTGTGTGACCTTTGAAGTGGCTGAGATGCCATATATCACCATATGGTCCATTTCCCTTTAAGTGCCACTTTCTGTTTTTTTTTTGCAAAAAGCAAAGTTATTAGGTAAATGCTGCATATATAACAGTGTTCAATCTAGTATAGTTTTGTTTTATTATTGGAATATGTGGGAGGATAGTGTGTTGTATCGCATGCATGCCCGGGGCATTGGCTGAGATGACCTAAGTTGCCATATGGTCCAATTCTGTCTGAGTGCCACATTTTGTGCTTTTTTGCAAAAAACAGTTACAATAACTAAATTGATGTAGGACAGTGTTTTTTATATAACTAATTAGTATAGTTTTGTTTTATTATTAGAATATGTGGGAAGATGGTGTGTTTTATTGTGTGAATGCCCAGTTCATTGACTGAGATGCCCTTGTTGCCATATGGTCTGATTCCGTTCGAGTGCCACATTTTGTGCTTTTTTTTTGCAAAAACAGTTACAACAACTAAATTGATGTAGGACAGTGTTTATTATATAACTAATTAGTGTAGTTTTATTTTATTATTGGAATACGTGGGAGGATGGTTTGTTTATCACATGCTTGCCCGGGGCATTGGCTGAGATGCCCATGTATGGTCATATATCAGTTTCCTTCGAGTGCTCATTTCTAATGTTTTGCATTTTTTTCAGTTATGGCTTCGAAGGGACAGAGACCTCTGGGTGAAGATGCTATCAACGCACTTCTCTATAAATAAGAAAGTGACGTTGAGGACAACTTGGAGGCTCATTCTGAAGGCGAAGAAGAGGAGTCAGCTGCCATCTTTGTGTAGGAAGAAGACATAGATGACCCGAATCAGGGACAGGCTGCTGCGTTGGAAGACGGGGAGAGGGAAGAAGAGGATAATCTTCTTGACCTCTCCCCGGGGGATGAGGACGACGCTGATTGGACGAGGGGATGCATCGGGGCTTAGTGGGACTGTTCCCATTGTTGTTACAACAACAACAACAAAAACTACAACTGCCATACCTGCACCTGGGCCCTCAACCTCTCGGGATGAGGACGTTCTCTCCCCAGTAGAGCTTAGGAGCAGGAAGAGGAGGAGGGGTGACCTCCAGCCAGCCCAGGGAGCTCCTATCCAGCTCATAGGAGCTGAAGTTGTTGAGGCTTGTGATGGGACCAGGTGGCTGAGATCTCCAAATGCCTCCTCCCCCATTTGTTTACGCTGAGGATTGAACCTAAGGGTCCCACCGATGCCACTGCTGGGTTGGTAAGAGTGAGCAACATTTTCTCGCTCTTTTTGTCTGATCATATGCTAGTGGAGATTGTATTGCGTTCCAATGATTGACTTGCCCTTTTGAGGAATAATTATCATCATAAAGGCAATGTTGCCCTCAGGGACATGGACCTGAGAGAACTGAAGGCGTTTATTGGAATTCTGATAATGTCGGCTGCAAGGTCAGACAATCACACCACAACGAGTGACGTGGGATCTTCCGGAGGGCAATCCTTTGTAGCGCTGTACAATGAGTGAGCGTCGTTTTGCCCTGCTGATGAGAGTGATTCGTTTTGACGATTCAGGCACCAGAGCAGAGCGAGCAAGAACAGATCGCCTTTCCCCCCATTTGCAAAGTATTTGATCATGTGGTGGCTAATAGTTGACAGAATTACTCCCTCGGGCCCCATCTCACTGTTGACGAGCAGCTTGTGCCATTTAGGGTCCTCTGTCCCTTTAGGGTGTATATTCCCAGCAAGCCAGCCAAGTAAGTTCACAGATTTACATTTCGTTTTTCCATATAATTGCTTTTTTTATTCATTTATAATTGTTTCTTTGATTAGTATATACATAATATGTTCTTATAGGAATAAGAATTGAAAGATATTTTATGTGTTTATAAAATACAAAATATGTTATCTCTCTCTCTCTCTCTCTCTCCGCTCTCTCTCTCTCTCTCTCTCTATATATATATATATATATATATATATATATATATATATATATATATATTATATATATATGATTGGTAAAATTGTTCTGTTACAACAGAATTCCATCTAATAAATGGAGCCCATAAAAATGCAAAAATATACAGAGAAAAATACTATATTTCAGACACTGCTGTCTCCCTCATCAGGTAGATGAATGAAAAAAGTTACAGAAAAGGTGGTATTTATATCAAGAGGTCCATCCACAGTTAAGCCAATTTAGGTCACTCCTGCTGATAATCTTCCTTTAATTCTCTTAAGCGTTCGGTGAATGAAAACTTTGTTGTGACATCTGAATCCGATGCTCCCTTTGAGATGTTCATTACCTGCCTCTGTTTAATCAAGGCTGATTCCATCATTTGACTCTGGTACCGCAGTTGCTGCTATAAATTTTATGTGACAAATTCCAGTTTTTATTCTGTGGTTATGTTCATTCATATGGTTGAAAATAGCTGAGTTCTGTTGTCCATACCTAACTGACCGTTTATGTTGTATTAATCTCTGGGGAAGTGATTTTCCTGTAAATCCGATGTAAGATTGGTCACCTGTGTCCTTGGGGGATGGCTTTTGTTGGACGTTAATCAGGGATTTGGCTAAGGTGTTTGGGTAAGTAAACTGCAAAAGGGTTAGATTTTCCGAGGGTCTGGTCACAGTCTTAATCCTGTCCAAGTGTGGAATTTTTATTTTATTGTTGGGTGTCTCTCTGGTCTTGTCTGGACAGGATTAAGACGGTGACCCAGACCCTCGGAAAATCTAACCCTTTTGCATTTACTTACCCAAACACCTTAGCCAAATCCCTGATTAACGTCCAACAAAAGACATCCCCCAAGGACAGGCGTTTACGAAATCCCATGCCTGGACTGTGAGCAATCTTACATCGGATTTACAGGAAAATCATTTCCCCAGAGATTAATACAACATAAACTGTCAGTAAGGTATGGACAACAAAACTCAGCTATTTTCAACCATATGAATGAACATAACCACAGAATAAACTGGAATTTGTTACGATAATTTTATAGTAGCAACTGCCCATACAAGAGTCAAATGATGGAATCGGCCTTGATTAAACAGAGGCAGGTACTGAACATCTCAAAGGGAGCATGGGATTCAGATGTCACTGTGCGTCCTGGATTTGTAGGTGTTGATGGTTCGCGCCCGTGAGCCGACAAATCTTTTATCTACTAAAAAATTCCCCTTTGGTTAAACATATATGAAAATATATTAATTCCGAGGTAGAGCAAATTAGATATTAAAGGACATTTGTAGCTCGATGTATGTATATGAATCACGGTAATGTGATATGACAACCATATATATATATATATATATATATATAATATATATATATATATATATATATATATATATATATATAATTATACATAATAACTTTGATTTTATTTTACTTTTTCTTGATTTTATTTTCAATTTCACTTTTTTTTAGATACTAATGCTATTGTCTCTTCCTAAAGGTACGGCATCAGGCTTGTGTTGGCGTGTGATGCCGATTCGCATTACATGTGTAATGCGATTGCTTACTTGGGGAAGGACACAGTGAGGGTGCCGAAAGGACAGACGTTGGGAGAAGTTTTCACGACGGAGCTTGTGCGACCTTTTCACCGAAGGGGTCGCATAGTGACGACTGATAAATTCTTTACGACCTTACCTCTCGCCTTATCACTCGCTGACGATGACATGTATTTGTGTGGCACCATTTGGCAGAAACCTTATATTCCTAGGAAACTTTCTGAGAATGTGCTTCCCAGCAAGGACTCAGTGGCCATGTTCAATTACGAACATAATTTGACTCTCCAGTGTCAGCAAGTCAGCAGGACTAAGAAGGTGATGCTGTCGAGTTCCCTGCATCATGATCTGTCTGAAATAGAAAGACATAAGACGGAAACTCAGATGTTCTATAATGCAACGAAAGGGGGTGTATACGCATTCGATTAGATGTGCTCTACATAAATACTATAAATTTAATCTTTACAAAATATAATATTGTTACAACCCTTGGGAATTGTTACAACCCTTGGGGTTGTTATAAAAGTTCTTATTATAATAATTGTTGTCAGTAGTAAATGTAACTCAGTGCTAAAGGTCAGTGGAAACAAACACTCAAGAAAACTTAACAATATTTAATACTTAACAAATACAGAATTAAGATCAACCTTGTCGGATGACAAATACCATAACTAAAACTAAGAAGCTAAGTCCTAACAAAGACAGGAGAAATAACAGTTAATAATAAAAGACTTGTTTGGATCCAACAATTTTTCTGGCCAGACCAAAAACTACCCAATACTAATTTCAAGAAAGAAGGAAGGCAGAGTAAATAAAATAGGAAAACTATTATATATCCTACCTATCAACACAAAGCTAAACACACAAAACCTTGCCTATAATAGACTCATTGAGTGACGTTATGTAGTCACAACACAAACAGGTCAGAAAATATATATATAAATATATGATTAAATAATACAAATTATATATATAGTTGTTCTCACATCAGTGGATGCATCAGAGGAGAGACAAAACTAGGGCCGTGATCCACTCGCCAAATCAGCTGACAGGGCATGTCCTGAACGCCAGAGTAATACCATAAAGGGAAGGCGATCCCAAACGAAAATCAGAGACACTCTATCTTAAATAACCAACCAAGTAATAAAATCCAAAATAAGAAAGAAACAAATAAAGAGAGAAATCAAGAAAATCAGGTAAAAGAGAAAAGCAAACCACCAATGAGATATGCAGAGGTGTCAGCAAAAAATTTCAAAGCATCAGCTCCGAAATTCTACTCAAGAGATAATAACTGTATTTATTATGCAAGAGGATATTGCAGAAACGGAGAAAATTGCAGATTCAGACACAAAATGAATAATTATGATGAAGGAAGACTCAAATATTATGGAAAAGTTGGATTTTTTAATGTCAGAAATTTCTGGAAATGAAAAAAAGAACAACATACCAGAACAGGAAAGAGACATGGGAAAATCCTTATTACTACCAATATTAAATGAAGGAGAAAACACGCAAACCATCATAGTGATGAATGCGCAGGGTTTAGTTACGAGTAACTCAAAAAGAAAAATAGAGTACTTAGAAGAACTAACCCAAAATGAAAAGAAAATAGATATAATGAATATACGTAAGTGAAACCTGGTATTCCCAAGAGACTGGGAATGATGATCAAATAAAAGGGTTCCAAACTTATAGATCAGATAGAAAAAATAGGAATCAAGGGGGAACCGCAATATATGGGAAAGACAAAAAACAAGGAAAAATATATGAGAAATATAGTAACTCAGAATGTGAACTAATAGCGGTAGAATTTGAATCTGAAAAATTGATGAACATAGTAATATATAGACCTCCTAATACTAAAGAGTTTGACTTAATAATTGAAAAAATTGGATGATATATGTAGAAATCACAAGGACTGGACTATTCTCCTATCTGGTGACTTCAACTTTCCTTTCGTAGAATGGAAAGAACGAATAGGAGACTGTGGTTGTACTTATACATATAAAAAAGAGAGTAATAGTAGTGCAGAAGATAGAGGCAATTTGAAAAGCTAATAGATATGCTACTAGAATACAACATTCAACAAATAAATCACCTGCCAACAAGAACAGGGGAAATAACTTTAGAGCCTAGTATTTGTGAACGAGATGAATTATGTTAAAGAAATAATAGTTTATAATGCGAGTATTTCAGATCATAATGTCATAGAATTAACAGTTCATTCCAAAGCAAGTGAAAATAGAGATAATCAAGAAATGAAAAAGTGGGAAGGATATGGAAAATACAACTTCTACAGTAAAAATATAAAATGGTCAGAAATTAATGAAGAATTAAACAAAGATTGGGATAACATTTTCGTAAGTGATGACATAAGGGTAAATACGGAGATATTATATAAAATATTGGAGAAAATAGTGGATAAATATATACCGAAGAAGAAAAGTAAACATCATTCATGCATACCAAGAGACAGAAGGATCTTGTTCCAGAAAATCAGAAAGTGGAAAAAAGGTCTTGCAAAAGAAAAAAAATGCATGGAAAGTTATAAGGAACTAAAAAGTAAGATAGAAAAATGCAGAACAAAAGATTATACAATCAAAAGAAAATGAAAAACGGGACTTGGAAGAAAAAACCCTATTAAATATCAAGCAAAACCCCAACTATTATACTCATATGCGAAGAAGATGAATAAAAGAAGAATAGAATAGGCCCTCTGAGAATTGAAGAGATTAACGAATGAAAAAAAGGAAATTTGCAACATACTGGCAGAACGATATAAGAGAGAATTCACCCCTAGAATAGATAATGAAGATAATGATATAGAAGTAAGAAGATGCTTGGGGAAACGGGAACCGAAAATAGTGAATATTTAGCTGACATAGAAATTAATGAAGCTAATGAGCTGAAATATGTTGTGCAGGCAATTAATGAAATTAAAAATGGAGCTGCTGCAGGGCCGATGGAGTCCCTGCTATTTTTTTAAAGAAAGTAGTTCATTCTATCGCAAAGCCACTTGCAATATTATTAAGACAAAGTGTAGATACAGGCAAGATTTATGATGAGCACAAATTAGCATATATCACCCCTACTTTCAAAAGTGGATCAAGACTAGAGGCAAGTAATTATAGGCCTGTGAGTCTAACATCACATATTATGAAAGTGTATGAAAGAGGTAATGAAGAAAAATATTATGAAACATTTAATAAAAAATAATTTGTTTAATATAGGACAACACGGTTTTCGTACCCGGAAAAAGTACAAACCCAACTGTTAGTCCACCGTGAGAACATATTCAAAAATATGAAAAAAGCGGAAATGAAACGATGTGGTTTTCTAGACTTTGCAAAAGCTTTTGCAAAGTATACCAATAATATATTAGCAAAGAAAATTAGAAAACACAATATCGTAGATAAAGTAGGAGATGGTTAAAAGAATTTTTACACAACAGAAAACAGATAGTTATTGCAAACGATGAGAAATCGGATGAAACCAAGGTAATATCCGGTGTGCCACAAGGTACGGTGCTAGCTGCAATAATGTTTGTTATTATGATTGAAGACATAGACAGTAATGTTAAGGATTCGGTAGTGAGTAGTTTCGCTGATGACACAAAAATAAGTAGAGAAATTACTTGTGATGAAGATAGGAACGCTCTACAAAGAGACCTTAACAAAGTATATGATTGGGCAGAGGTAAATAGGATGGTATTTAACTCTGATAAATTTGAATCAATAAATTATGGAGACAGAGAAGGAAAGCTATATGCATATAGGGGACCTAATAATGAGACAATCACAATAAGGAAGCAGTTAAAGACTTGGTGTGATGATGAATAGGAACATGTTATGCAATGATCAAATAGCCATTCTGTTGGCAAAATGTAAAGCAAAAATGGAATGTTGTTACGGCACTTCAAACAAGAAAAGCTGAACACATGATTATGCTTTATAAAACATATGTTCGTAGTCCACTTGAATATTGCAATATGATATGGTACCCACACTATCAAAAGGATACTGCACAAATAGAGAGTGTACAAAGGTCCTTACAGCTAGAATAGAAGAAGTTAAGGACCTTGACTACTGGGAAAGACTACAATCCTTAAAATATATAGTCTAGAAAGGAGAAGAGAACGCTACATGATAATTCAGGCATGGAAACAGATAGAAGGAATAACAGAAAATATCATGGAACTAAAAATATCAGAAAGAGCAAGCAGAGGTAGATTAATAGTGCCCAAAACTATACCAGGAAAAATAAGGAAAGCACACAGAACATTAATCCACTACGCACCAGCATCGATAATGCAGCGTCTATTCAATGCGTTGCCAGCTCATCTGAGGAATATATCAGGAGTGAGCGTAGATGTGTTTAAGAATAAGCTCGACAAATATCTAAACTGCATCCCAGACCCATCCAAGATTGGAAGATGCAAAAAATATACCGGAAGATGTACTAGCAAACTCTCTGGTAGACATTAGAGGCGCCTCACACTGAGGGACCTGGGCAACCCGAACGAACTGGTAAGGTCTGTAAGGTCTGTAAGGTCTGTAAGACAGAGCAAGCTCCCAAAAACCACAGCAGCCGACTGGAGACGAAAGTGCCGGGAGAAAGCGACGGCACCAATTCCCTGGCAATTCCTCTTCGTCAGGAAAAGGCAGGGACTGGCTCAAGTCGCAGGTGACAGGAGCACCTGCGAGTCTCGACTCGAAGTATAACAAGCCGCAGGTCGAGGCAGGAGACACTCGAGTCGCAGGTGACTAGAGAACCTGCAGACAAAAGACCAATGGCGAGGTATCCAAAAGCATAATCCAAATTAAACTGCCAAAAGGTCTAAAGAATACCAGGTCAGACTGCTTCCGTACCGAAAATAAGGACAATCTCAGTCGCGCATGGACGGCCACGAGGCTTGCATCTGGCCGAGGTGGTTCAAGAGGTAAAAAAATGTCATCAGTCAGTATTTGACTTCACCAGAGTGAAAAACAAAGAAGCTCTCTTAGACCGGATTCACTCCTTTAATTCAGCATTACCTGAAAGATTAATGGGGACCTTCTCTCACCCAAGTCGTGACAGAGAGAGAGAGAATGGGTGTGGGCAAACAATTACCCAAAGTGACCCTTCATTTGATTGTTTTCTTTTATGGCCACATACCAGTAACGTCACAAATATGCGCAGTAACGCTGAGATGGTCTGACCTGGTATTCTTTAGAACAAGCCAAGAAAAACAATAAAGAAGGGGCACTTTGGGAATTGTTTGCCCACACCCATTCTCTCTCTCTCTCTGTCACGACCTTGGGTGAGAGAGGTCCCCATTAATCTTCAGGTAATGCTGAATTAAAGGATTGAATCCGGTCTAAGAGAGCTTCTTTGTTCTTCACTCTGGTGAAGTCAAATACTGACTGATGACATTTTTTTACCTGAACCTCGGCCAGATGCAGCTTCGTGACGTCATGCGCGAGATTGTCCTTATTTTGGTCGGAAGCGGTCTGACCTTGGTCCAGACATCACCAAGACGCGTTCATAAACACTCGTATAAAAAAAAGAAAAACAATCGTTAACGATAGTTCGGTAATATAAACAAACGGGGAGGAGGCGCCTAACCACACTGAGAAACGTTAAATTAAGCACTTTATGCTAAACACTTATAATGACCAGACAACAGACACTTAAATTTCAAAAACAATATAAACAAATGCTCATACAAAACAAAGGCTATTCTGCCACAAAATTATTCCTAAAAACTAGTAATTAAACCTAGAAAAACAAGGCTGATCTAAATTCATAAAAGGCAAATAGAAATAACCTAGTCTTTTCTAATAAATATTATAATAAATTTTTTACCTAAAATATGGCAATATTTTTTTTTATATTTTTGTCGACATTATTTCCAAATTTTCGAAATTGTTCCCTTTTCGAAAAATTTATTTTTGGTCAGATATTTTTTATAGCTGCAAAATAATGTTCAAACATCCAGCAAGCAACCAAAAAGTTTCATGCAAATCCACGAATAATTAGATAACTGAATAACACCTCCAAATTGACATATCCTTCTTCCATTTCAGGTAGCAAATTTGGCCGACGCACTTGGCGTGGTCGGGGGCCATTTTGTGTATATATCCGAAAGGTAAGTTGGCATATCGCTATATATTCTTGTTTTCTATAGAATTTGTGTTATTCTGGTAGATTTTCATGCATAAATATCATATTTTATACTAATTACAACGATGTTTATAAGAAATTTTCCTGGTGAAACGAGGTCAACAAATGACCTTTACATTGAAGTAAATTTTTTGGGTCAGATTTTTTTTATGGCCGCAAAATAATGTTCAAACATCCAGCAAGCCACCATAATAGTTTTTATACAAATCCACGCATAATTAGATAAGTAAATAACACATTGAAATTTACACTCCATTCCAGGTGGTAGATGTGGCCGTCGTACTTGTCGTGGTCGGGGGCCATTTAGTGTATATATCCAAAAGGTAAGTTGCCATACCGCTATATATTCTTGTTCTCTATAGTATTTGTGATATTCTGGTAGATTTTCATGCATAAATATCATATCTTATAATAGTTACAACGATTTTTATAAAAAAATTTTCATGGTGAAAATAAGAGGTCAAAAAATGACCTTTAGATTTGGCCCCTGATATAACAGCAAATATCTTTGTCCAAATATTATTACATAATTCCGTTCTAGCATAATATGACTTTATTTTAGAAAAAAAATTAGCCACTTCCTATTTCATTTAGATACCAAAACAAATTCGTGAAATTTTGACTTTTTTTTGGGGCCAAAAAAATTCCCCCTTTTTTTCTCTTTTTAGATTTTGACCTCAATGGATCCGACACCTTTTCTGGCAGTCACATATTGTAAATAGTAGTTTTAGGAGGGGTTCCCTCAATTTTTGTGTGTATATAGCTTATTTTGTATTTTCTGTAAATTAGTAAATTATTTTTTTGTTTATACTTGTTTTTTAAAAATATTTGTAATAAATATTTAATTTGTAGATGGGTATTATTTATCTTCTCAGTAGTGTCTGTAAATGTTGAAATTGATTTTAGAAACTAAAATGTACAGCAAAAATGAAGTTACTGATTTTTTGGCAAATTTTTCTAGACGTTCGGGTCGAGCTCGGACTGCACGCACGTTCAACTGGGTACCAATATAGCGAAACCTATCCAGTGTTAAGTGAAAATTAAGAATGGAAGGAAGGAATAAATATGAATATGAAAAATGGATCTTAATTTCCTTTAATCTTACGTGTTATAATACAACGCTGTGCCGCTGAACATGGCTTATATATATATATATATATATATATATATATATATATATATATATATATATATATATTATATATATATATATATATATATGACCTGATTTTCGTTCATATAAGGGTTCTACCAGTACAATAAAATGCGTAGATAAAATTAACGAGTATTTTCCTTAATAGTTACACAGGGGCTCTGTTGCTAATGTTACGCTACTAATTATATGATTATATACTGGAAGGTACCCCGAGGCGACACGTGCCGACCACTGTCTTTGAGACGTGCCCTGTCCCGTCGACCACTTATTCCTTACTCACTCTTAAATTTTCAAACTGAACTGGTTTAGGTCATAGGCCTCAGCTGATTGGTCTCTTATAATCGAAGGAACCAATAAGGGTCTTCGATGTATGGCACTCATTTGAATCACCCACGCCAAGCCGCCAACGATCGTATGAGCATTCGATGAATCGGCGGTATCTGTTCGTTACTCTCTGATCACACACACGACAAAACATCTAGTAGATTTTCCGTTACGTCTCGCACATGAATTTTCTATAGATCAGCTCACCACTCTCTCCGCCCCCCACCCCCCCCCCCCCCCACCCCACCCCCCCCCCCCCCCCCCCCCCCCCCCCCCCCCCCCCCCCCACCCCCCCCCCCCCCCCCCCCCCCCCCCCCACCCCCCCCCCCACCCCCACAAAACAAGTTCTGCGTCCCGCAAAACTCATAACTATTTTTTTATTTATTCATTTATAATAATTCATGCAGAATATAAAAAAACTGAACTTAGCAAGCCAGGGTCAAAAAATTGCGTACGTACAATTGGCAATTTACAGTCTGTTCTGAATTCCATGCATCACATTGTAGGCATGACCTTTAATGAAAAAGGAATTCCGTATGAATAAATGTAGTAAATAAATTCTACATCACCACATTAAACACATTACATTTCTTCTTAAAATTGGAGCACAAAAACCTGTAGTTCAAAAAATACTAAAATAAACAGTACAAAAACCCGTAGTTCAAAAAATAATAAAACAAACAGATTACTATTAATCATCAAGACTAAAGAACTTGTACAAACACAATAAATGAAACAGAAAGTACGATTGGTCTCAGTTTATACATAAAAAGATGTCATCACAAAATCAAAATAAAAGATCTATTTGTCCCCAAGTGCAATTATGTTGACCTCAAGAATTTCCGGAAAGAGCTAACTTTTAATCGAACAAATGAAACGATTGAGCAGATCCCCGTTAGATCACGGCATGTTATTAAATCTCATCTACTAGATGTTGTCGCAGGGACAAGTCTATTAAAAAGTAGTTATCTCCGTAAATATGACTTTTCATTGAACGAGTTGTTTGACGCTCTTGATTTCATTATAGGATCAATGGAGGATGATGCTGTTGCAAAGGGGAGATGAATTGTCAACCTCATCAAAGAAGGGGACCGAAGCGAACGTTAACCGTGCGACTGCTTGCCCGTTCTATAATGGCAATCACTCCACGTCTCTTTGTGTAAAGTACTTTACTGTGGCGGCTAAAAAACGTCAGTTAATCTTTAAGAAATGTTTCAACTGCTTAGCGTCTGGTCATGCCAATAACCAATGTAACATAAAGCAAAGCATAATTGTAAGTTATGTGATCGCCGACATCACTGTTTGATTTGTGAGAAAGACAATGCGCAACCCAGACCTGTTGTGCCCACCCACAATACATTGTATCAGTCCTCCTCAAAACATCACAAGTTGTCTCGCCGCCTGAAAAGAACCCAGGCACCAACCGTAAGATGAATCAAAGAACGGAGCCAAAAGCCAAAGACGAAAAACAGTGTGTAACTGCTAAGACAGTCAAGGATGAGTCTTCGACAGAGTTGCCGGCTACCTTATTGCCAACCGCTACAGCTATCGTTTATTCATGTAGCAAACCCGTTTCCACCAGAGTATTTTTGGATACCGGTAACCAATGCAGTTTCATTTCAAGTTGCCTTGCGAAGAAATTAGAATTGCCAGTTATTAAACGCGTTTCGTTGAATATTGCGCCATTCGGCTCGCAGATTGTACAAGGCGAGTACGATGTAGTTTCATGCAGAATACACGTAGGTGCCAGAGTAATCCACACTAAACTCATTGTCCATGATGGTGTAAATACTTCCATTCATAACGTTGGCCTGTCTAATGTAAAAGCGCATTTGCAGCGCAAAGGTTGCACTATGGCCGATGATAAAATTAATGACAATCTCCTTACTAATGTTAATATCCTGGTTGGGGCAGATTACTTTAGCTTGTTCATCCTTGGTATGGACAAGATTGATGGAGTAAGTTTGTTTGTGATGCATAACGGCGTAACACCACATGGTTGCGTACCACAGTGGACTCTGGAAGGGATAAATGCATCTGTTGTTCACACATTACGAGTATGTTGAGTCACCCCAGAAATCAACGTTGATATGTGGTGGAGATTGGATACCATTGGAATCGCTCCCCACGAACATTACACCATCTCAGAGCACGCTACTATGAATAAAGTCCAGAGTAGCATTGTAAGTACCAAACGAGGGTACCATGTAAGCTTACTGCTCTGCGGGCCAGAACGGCCAGATACGAATTATCGTAATGCATTCGCTCAATTGAATGCGTTAGAAATGCAATTTCTGAAAGACCCTGAGTACCGAAGAGACTATGAGAACGTCCTTCAGACGTATCTCGACGCCAGGTTCATTTCTGAAGTCACTGATTCAAAGGTTTAGGGATATTACTTGCCCCACTTTGGAGCCAAGAAGCAGTCTCACGACTCCTTTACGTATCATGATCAACGCATCCTCTAAAGCCAAGGGAGAACTGTTGTTGAATGATTGCCTTTATCCAGGTCCCAACTTAGTTGAAATGCTTTATGATTTACTCCTCAAGTTTCTACGCGACCCCAATGCGTCAGTATCGGACATATCGAAAGCTTTCCAGAGAGTATTCCTACATCCCGATGATACTAAATATGCAGTTTTTTTTTTGGCGACGAGAGCCGAAACAAGTGGCCACGTACGCCTTTAAGGTTTTTGGCATGACCAGTAGTCCTTGTCTTTTGCAACAAGTGCTCCAAACCCATCTCTGCAAGCGTTGGCGGGAGGATATAATTAAATCCTTCTATGTCGATAATTATCTGCAGACATTTGTAGCCAGGGAACTAAGAGAAAGATATTATTGCTAGATCAAATTTTTGCTAGACGAGGCCCACATGCCTTTGATGCGGTAGGCGAGTAATTGTAGGGAGTTTGATCAGCAGATTGGTTGCAAGGAACCCGATGAAGTCAATGCTTTGGGAATGGGTTGGGATAGAAGGGAGGATAAGTTTAGTCTAAGGCCTGATTATGTCAGAGCTGTAGAATTAGTTCCCATCATCTTAACAAACGCAAGCTACTGTCCCTTTTGGTAGCCAATTTTGACCCAGTAGGGCTAGTCAGTCCCGTTTTTGTGCGGGGAAAAATTCTCCTTCAAGTATTGTGGGAAGGTGGGGTAGCCTGGGATGATGTGCTGTCAAATGATCACCAACTAGAAGCTAGCAAACTACTCGCTGAATTCAACAATGTTCACACGTAAGTTTGAAAGGGGAATTGTACATAAAGGTAGCGAATTGCATATGTTTACTGACATGTCGAGCAAAGCTTACGGCGTTGTAGCCTATGTCAGACAGAGATCCGAACACGTTAGTCTCTCAACTTTCAAAATGCGAGTCGCGCCTCACAAGCAAGTGAAACTGACAATTCCAAAGCTAGAATTATTAGCATTATTGTTAGGATTTAGATTGGGAAAGCATCTTTGTAGGTTGTTTAGCTTTGCCATCGTAGTGCTTTGGACTGATAGCAAGGTAGCTATTGCCTAGGTATAGGTAGCCGCACGGGAAGTAAAAAACGTTCATCTCTAATCGAGTGGGGTAGATTTTCAACAGGAGTGTGACATCGAGTTGAAGTAGGTACATCCCCACAAAGCAGAATCCAGCTGACATCTTGACCAGAGGTTCAACATTGCACGATTTGAAAGACAACTGCCTGTGGCATGAAGGACTGCCCTTTCAATGCAGTGAGGGCACCCCTGAACCATGTGTCGAATAGGGAGAATCTCTAATCCGACAAAATGTGATCACGGCCACCCTGAGGGAGCTCAGAGAAGAAGGAACTTTGACTCCGCCCGCTGAACTGTGGAAATTGCAGGGGATTAACGTAGACTCCACACGACTTATGTAAATTATGTCTTTGACATTGAAATTTGGGAACTGCTAAGCAGACCCTTTCTTGAAATTAGTTTACTTAAAACAGGGACACCACCTTCCCATGGTGTGTAGTAAGTTAGAGAGTGGCGTACGTGCCTGTACCCACTCACATTAATAATTTTGTAAAACAATTAAGCCCAGTCATGCATAATGGCATAATTTTCACACGAAATAGATTAGTTAATGTTGCTAATACAAAGAATGAGTTAGTATTGCTGCCCTCTGAAGGTACTTTAGTATCATTGTCCATCTCCATGTAACTCGCATGCATTGTGGGGTTAATGTTCTGATAACTTTTCCGGCTGGAGTGTTGGAGCCCGGGATTGAGGGCTACTGCCAAGAGAGTAGTGGTGAGATGAAGGGCCTTCAGACCTCTTCTCCAACAACCACCACCTCCACCCCTCCCGACCGATAGCGCACTCGTGAACAGCCCATGATGTAGTTGGGAGACATACGTGAGGACGAAGCCCTCACACCATCACACCTCATCCGTGGAGATGTTCATCGCTTACTGCCACCTGTGGTTTCTCACGAGGATAATCATATATAACTGACGATGCGTCAACTCTGTCACCAATATTTCAGGTTGACAGAGACCCTCAGTCCCTTTGAAAGGTACTGGAGGGAAGGCTACCTGAAATCTCTGCAAGAGCGTCACGACCTGCTAGAGGCCCCCCTGATTGTGCTATGTATAGGCGACCTCGTGCTGGTGAAAACAGACCAACACAAATGCAGTCAATGGCCCCTCAGCAGGAATCCTTAAAATTTATCCTGACGAAAAAGTTGTTAGGTCCCTTAAAGTCCTGTTTGAGGGAGAGGAACATCTGTGTGCAATGCAACATATCGTTTCACTTGAGATGAACGCCCACGATGATGAACGACGAGAAGATGATGTCCAGGAATATGAGAGTGAAGAAAACGTAAGTAATGGTGAGCCAGAGATAAACGTTAATGATGACGTGAATTGACAGACTGATGAACTCGAAGTGGTCATGACGTAAGTAGTGTTAGGAGTGAAATGAGTGAGACAGTGCGTGATGCAAGTATCCGACCGAAAAGGAAGGCTGCAGAGAAACAGAGAAAAAGGATGTCGGAGTGGGTAAGAGACGATGTGATTTAGTGTAGCATATGTATTTGTTGAAGGTAAAGAGGTGAACTCTGAACGTGTGCGCGTTGGAAAAGAGTTTTGAAGGAGTTAGGGCTGAGACTCCATTCTCTATACTCCGTTTTCTGTCGAGTCGTTGCATGACGAACTCAACAAAACAACTTGTATATGTGTTGATTTGTGATTCTTTGTACATTTTGCAACTCTTGCATGTACGGGAAGAGCTTCCACCATGTGAAACCCTTGTATAAATTTTTTGGCAACTGTGTTGCAACAATGAACATTTTAATTTGTAGATCATAACCAATCTTATTCTGCAAGTGATCTTCTGTTACTATTCTTGCCTTAATTGGCTGGTCTTGTGACACATTTCCATCTTTTATGCATAATTGCATCAGTGTATTATTAAATTTTTTGCCATTGATGATGACCCTGATATGAGCATGCTCTGTAACGAGCACTGGGTGAGTTGCAAGTTCCTTGAAGAGAAATCTTGACTTTATTTCATGATTTTGCATTTATCATTGATTAAGCTATGCTTGAGTATTGATGTTGAGTTGATTCTCCTATTGATGCTTTGAGATATGTTAATATTGATGAACTGAGATATATGCTTACATTGCCTTTGCATTATTGCAGTTGTCATGATATGCACTGCAATGTTTGGCTATTGATGCCATGATGTTATTCAAATTGCATTTTGATGTGATCCAACTGGCATTAGATAGTCGCGAAAAATTAGTGCACGACTTTTCCAAGACGTATTTCCCGCCCATCCATCCATTTCCAGCTTTTCAATGTAAGGCGAATGCTTGAAGGAATGCCACGTATCAGGCGGTCTGGTGGCTTAAGCAGAATATGGTTCTTTTTTGTCAGTTAGCATTTATCAGTCATCACCTCTCCTCCCTCATGGATTAATAACAGAATTCTTGTTGTCTTGTAGATTATATAAGAAACAGAAAAAGGATTTTTTTTTTAAGAGTATACAAATTCACGGTAAAATTGACTAACCCGATCCGCTCGGGTATAAAATCAGGCCGCGCCAAAGGCTCACCCTCTTGCGTCTAATTAACGTAGATCAGGAAACAACTCTTCCGAGTCTTGTATGTGGTATACGGGTATGAGCTTGGCCATGAGGGAGGTGCATTTGACCACATTTTGTACATTAAGTAAGTAATCATTCTTTTTCTTAGCCATCCTTGGGCTAATCGATCGGAATAATTGTTTTCATTGATTAATGAACCTTTGAGCAAGTGTTTTTTGCTGGGTTAATGAAGTATTATTCCAATTTAAGTGATTTTTCTGTGTTTTTGAGTGGTCACATGGCCACGTTAATTTCCTCTAAATTCGGGGTGCTGCGGCACCCATGTTCATGCATTAATACTTTGTGTTTCTGTTATCTTTGATAAATTTTAGTTTTGTTATGAAGATGTTAAAATCCTGTGTTTACCTTTCGAGTTGTCCTTGTGCACGGGCTGGAACTTGTCCCCAAAGGTAGGGCTATCAGCCTCCTTCATTCGGGCCCGAACCTAAAAAACAGTCGCTATAACATTTGCGACAAGTGCCTTCAGCATTCTTTACAGGATTTTGGTGGCAGCGCTAAACTGGATCGTGAGGTAAACAATTTTGGTTTCAGACAGGTTTTAGGTTGTCCTTTGTGTGTATTTGTAGGAAATGGTAGGTTGTTCATTGATTTTTGTTGTAGGAAACAGTGTTTGTTGACATTTAGGTGAGAGGAATGATTTTGGTTGGGTCAGCGGTTTGTCTTGTGAATCAGAGAGATGGCTGCTTCGCTTCATTACTCTAAGTGTTACTTTATGGAAGGAGTGATTTATTACGCCGTTCTTTCTCTATTTATTACAAAGTTCTTTCTCTAATTCGGTTGCTATTAATGAATTATTTTTTTTTTCAAAGGTACCTTTGAATAGTTACAAAAATTGAACGTTTGTTTGCATACGTACAAATATGTGAGAAATAATTTTTTTTCTTTTCTTTTTTTGACGCAGAACTCCATTTTTGGACGAGGGTCACACACTGAGGAACGTAAGTGTTCAAATATATTTTTTTTATTGTGAAATTACAACGCGTTAGTTGTAATTACAAAAATTGAACGTTGTTTGCATACGTTACAAATATGTGAGAAATCATTTTTTTTTTTTTTTTTTTTTTGACGCAGAATTCCATTTTTGGACGAGGATCACACACTGAGGAACATAAGTGTTCAAATATTTTTATTTTATTGTGAAATTACAACGCGTTTTGTTTGGGTGTGTTTGTGTTTGTGGGTGTCTTTCCTCATGCATATTGCTGTTGTTCAAGCGATGGGTGGGGGTCGTCTCTAACAGCGTTTTTCTCATGGTAACGAAGGCCACAGATGCTGTTGGGCTACGAAACGATGTGCTTGCAATTTGCTGTTTTTCTCTCTCACAGTCGTGCGTTCATACGTGCGTGTCAGTGGTTGTTTGGGTGAATGGGGATCTTGCGGGGTACTCGAAGGGAGTGGAAGGGGAAGACTTGTTATACGGACTCTCTCTCTCTCTCTCTCTCTCTCTCTCTCTCTCTCTCTCTCTCTCTCTTGTAATGTTAAGGATTCGGTAGTGAGTAGTTTCGCCGATGACACAAGAATAAGTAGAGAAATTACTTGTGATGAAGATAGGAACGCTCTACAAAGAGACCTTAACAAAGTATATGAATGGGCAGAGGTAAATAGGGTGGTATTTAACTCTGATAAATTTGAATCAATAAATTATGGAGACAGAGAAGGAAAGCTATATGCAATATAGGGGACCTATAATGAGACAATACAAATAAGGAAGCAGTTAAAGACCTTGGTGTGATGATGAATAGGAACATGCTATGCAATGATCAAATAGCAATTCTATTGGCAAAATGTAAAGCAAAAATGGGCATGTTGTTACGGCACTTCAAAACAAGAAAAGCTGAACACATGATAATGCTTTATAAAACATATGTTCGTAGTCCACTTGAATATTGCAATATGATATGGTACCCACACTATCAAAAGGATATTGCACAAATAGAGAGTGTACAAAGGTCCTTTACAGCTAGAATAGAAGAAGTTAAAGACCTTGACTACTGGGAAAGACTACAATCCTTAAAATTATATAGTCTAGAAAGGAGAAGAGAACGCTACATGATAATTCAGGCATGGAAACAGATAGAAGGAATAGCAGAAAACATCATGGAACTAAAAATATCAGAAAGAGCAAGCAGAGGTAGATTAATAGTGCCCAAAACGATACCAGGAAAAATAAGGAAAGCACACAGGACATTAATCCACTATGCACCAGCATCGATAATGCAGCGTCTATTCAATGCGTTGCCAGCTCATCTGAGGAATATATCAGAGTGAGCGTAGATGTGTTTAAGAATAAGCTCGACAAATATCTAAACTGCATCCCAGACCATCCAAGATTGGAAGATGCAAAATATACCGGAAGATGTACTAGCAACTCTCTGGTAGACATTAGAGGTGCCTCACACTGAGGGACCTGGGGCAACCCGAACAAAATGTAAGGTCTGTAAGGTAAGCTCTCTCTCTCTCTCTCTCTCTCTCTCTCTCTCTCTCTCTCTCTCTCTCTCTCGTCTTAGCCCCATTTCTTTGCTTGTGTCATGCGCCCATTTTCTTTGTTTCGAGAAGGACTCTAGTATCCATGCGCGCATAATGAATGCATTTTATTTCTCTTCTCAGTGTTGTGAATTACGTATGAATTTGTTGTAAAATAATTGGGGTTATAAGAAAGGCTTGTTTTTCCCCATGGGAATCTTATTAATTGTTGTTTTTTTTTATTCTTGAGTCCTCTCTCTCTCTCTCTCTCTCTCTCTCTCTCTCTCTCTCTCTCGTGGGAAAATAGTTTTGTTTTTGAAAATACCCTTTTTGTATTTGTGTCAGTCAAAGGGGGCATTGAATCTTGCCTTCGAGGAAGTACAAAGTTTTAGCAAGGTGGCTAATGAAAAATAAGGCTAGAATTAGGGCAAAAATTCGTCCGTTTCAGGGGATCGTGTGGGGCGTTATGCGCCAGTCGTTACTACACTTTGCTGTGTTTGTGACAACTTGACCTTTCCAATGACAGATCGTTACTCTAGAGTTGTTACAATTTGTTTTATTGACTGATGACATAACTGACTTACGGTATACAGCAGCTCTTCAAGGGCGTCTTCACGGAGTAGCCTTTATGAGCCATGTTTGATGCAGTCTGTAATATGGGAGTAGTTCACCGATTTTATGATGATCTCCAGTCCTTCACGCCTTCAGTTTTTCGAGAGGAACCTTGTCGGATGGCGATCAGTGACATGTCTACAGGTGGCACGTCTTCACACACCGTCTTTCTATGCTGAGGATTCGTATGAAACCATACTCTACATAGGCTTGTACAACCACAGGCCATCCATGAGCTAGAAATCTTGGATGTTCAGCTATGAAGAAAAATACGTTTGGAAAGAAGTTTTCTTGGTTGCCATATGGAAGAGTAGCCTTCATATTTTATATTTTTATGAGTTATATTCTAATCTTTTTTTGCGACAGGCCCAGTTGTGTTTATATATATATATATATATATATATATATATATATATATATAGATATATATATATATATATATATATGGGTGTGTGTACATAAACTAATTTGTACGAACTATGCTGGGCAGGAGCCCCGCGCAGTAGGTGGGCCGAGCTCCTATTTCATATTTAAACTGCATTTCTTGCTAACCTATGGAAAATGGTTAGAAGACGGATGTGGTGAGCTATTGTATCTGTTGACAAAGAACCTTAAGTGATGCCTACAGTGCGAAAATGGAGGTATGCTCGAGCTTAGGATAAGAAGAGCTACCTCTCACAGCAGGGGTGAAGGCGATAGGATACCTGAAACAAGGTCTTTCTCTATAAACCCTGTGTGCGACACACAAAGGGCTGATCAAATGCGGCAGTGCTGCCAAAGTCTTCCGACTTGCTCAATATAAATCTTACGTTCTCAGAATTCCCTCAAAGGGCAAGAAATTACTAAATTACCTCACAAAAAGTTATTGTATTGAATGGGAGGGTATGAAACCCAGACACCGATTTACATTGTCTCCCTGAGTAAATTATCTTAGCAAACTGCTAGGGTGGTCCATTTCTAATTTTCTAAAAGGAGGACACCTCATACGTATATACATATATATAGTATATACTGATCTGCATTAAGTCTGATGTCTCCTGCAACGGATGCTTTTACCTTACTGATGAGTCGATTAACGTGGAGAACGATCGACTTATTCAGATACAAAAAATAAATAAATAAAATAAATAAAATAAAAAACAGGGTGTCGGCTGAAGGCCAAAAATACAAGTTAGGGGAAAAATTATAAGGAAACTCCATTGAGTTAAATTTACAGGGGATGTAATTACACCTTAACGTTACTCTATTGATTTTAAGGCGTCAATAAGGACGTTAATGAACCTCACGTAAAACCAAATACTGGGTTAAATTACTGGGAGCAATGAACTCGCATCCCGGACACATGATAATTCACAGCGTGCAATTTTCTGGCCCAGAAGAATTTGCAGTAGACTTGCAATACAAACATCGTATAAACACGTGTGCGACAAAGCGGGGGGGGGGGGGGGGGGGGGGGGGGGCGGGCGCGGTGAGTGGCCGGATATGAGTGTACATAAATCACAAGATTCCCCCAGAGGGAAGGGGAAAGAAAGACTGAATTACTCTCAACTCGTTACTGTACTGAAAAGAAAAGGAGGAGGATTTAATACAGCCGCTTTCTAAGGAACCACCAGCTCTCAATCAAAGGATCTTTCTAAGAGAAACAGCTGTGGGGATTAATGAATTATAAATAGATTACAACCCAATTTTGCACGTTTCCTTTCTCCTGAGACATATCTTCATAAAATGTAGGTGAAGGAAGTCGACTTCTCGGTAAGATAAGGGCTTTCACGTGGGGGGCACCCAGACCACGTGAGTCCAGTCAAACTGGGTTTTGGGGAGGTGAGTGAGAGAGGATTTCTTGTTGTTTTGTTGAAGATTAAGCCAGCCATGTGCTGGCACAGGCTCTTGCTCCTAGAGCAGCCCTTAGCTGAAATGTGAGGATTTTCCTGCGTTGTCCCTTTCATTACTTGAAACGAGCGATAGAGGGCAGTGAAGGGCAGTACAGGCAAAAGAAAAAGATAGGAATGAGATGCTTTGGAGGAGAAAAGGAGAACCAGTCTTTGTGCTTTTATTAAAAACTGATTTAAATGGTGAAAGCAAAGATGATTCGCAATAATATATATATATATATATATATATATATATATAATATATATATATATATATATATATATATATATATATATATATATATATAGGCAGGAACACACAGGAATTTGACACTATATTACATTTATTCCGACGTTTCGCAATACGATTATTGCATTCTCAAGGAATTCTACAATAGATGTAAATAAATAAAATATTTATAAAACTTTTAAAAATAATAAAATTAAAATCAATAGGTATCCTTTAATATCTCATTTGCTCTACCTCAGAATTAATATATTTTCATATATGTTAATCGAAGGGGAATTTTTTAGTAGATAATAATTTCGTCGGCACACACACACTCATATATATATAGAGAGAGAAAATAAGTAACTTTCACCACTAATGAAACTAAAATATAATTGATTTTACTTAAATTACTATAAATATAAAAACCTATTTGTGTTCTCACCTTGATTGCATGTAGGTTTATCATTTGTATTTCCAACACAACCTCTGAAGGCTAGCTACCAAAATCAAGCTTATTTTCAATTGAAATTTTGCTTGGCAAAGCTGGATTTTATATTTCTACCAAAGTAAAAAACAGCTCACTACCCACTACCAAGCCTGAATGGGCAGTGGTCAAATGGATGTATCTCGCTGATCTGATAATTGTGGACTCCCAATGGTGGACCGGAACGGTTCATGTCTACTATCCGACAGTGTCTGCTGACTTTAGCCTCAGTTTCGTCATGATAGTTTTTTTCCCTCTAATTACCTTGTTTATTATTTTTTTTTCTATTTCTTATTTCTCTCCTCCCAAGAAAGGACAAATGCACGTCCTCCGTAAGGTTGCAGGGGATGAAGAACAAAGGTCTCAAAAGGAGGACTATCACCATAGCAACTGCTAGTACTGGGGGATCATTCAAGCAATGAACATTAGTAAATCACATTCCAGGGATCCAAAGCACTTAAATTAGATTAGGTTTATGGAACAGGGAAGCATGGCTATGGAGAGATAGCAGAGATAGCCATGAATGATCGCACAAACACAAAAATGGGAAAATTCAGGAAAAACAGACAAAAGTGACTGCCAACTACACGCTCGCTTTACCGTCTTTTGCCGCTGGGCTCCGTTTCATAAAAGGCACCGACAAAGGAAGGGAATTTCACTATAAGGTCCTTAGGTATTGGTCCAGGCTGCGTCATGTGAGCTTTGCAAGTGACTTTCTCTCGTTGACCTCTTTTATCAGCTTGTTTTCCCTTTTGCCCTCCGGTGGTTTCTGGCTTTATGCTCGGCTTTGGTAGCTGGCACCAGCAATTTCTGCAAGGACGGGCGAGTGGCAGACAAACGAAGAGAGAAATGCACGAGAGAGAAAGGAAGAGAGCTTTTGTTACGTTACTGAGTGGCAAAATTTGGAAAATATATACCTCACCAACTTAAGTCATTTCAACCCTGAACTGGCGGAAACCCATTTGGCAATGAAATAATTCTCTTTCCTCGCCTCTGTGGAATCTGATTACATAAGACTTAAACTTATTGACTCACGACCACTAGTTATAAGCATATTGATTTGCCTATGAGCGTCTTGCAAGATAGTCTTCCTAACTTACAATTACTCACAGCTGTCTTGGGAAAGTCCCTTAAAGTACAAGTGAATACAAAAATCAAATTTAAAAATATTAATGTTTTAATAAATATTACTTTGCCCAGGCGTATTATTCTCAAAGATTGGCTAATAAACTGATCACAATTATCTTAATTAAATGAAATAACAACTAATTGTAATAACTAAGTGAGCATATAATTTTTTTCTCGCTAGATGTTTACTTATTCTAACCTTTTTCTAGAAGGGTTACTAATAAACTTAGTTCTATCATATATGAATGCCATATATTTAATATAAGGTAGGTCATGCTGTTAATTGGCCCTGAAGGGATATTACAGACGGGTAGAATAAAAAATAAAGATAGAACTAAGAAGGATGGGAGTGGTTCTCGGTGGAGTATAAACAAACACAAATAATAGAGAGTAGTGAATTACTGATCATACACTTAAAATAAATGGATATACAAAATGGAGCCACGCTTTTAAAAATATCGCCTTGAAGGCCAAATTATATAGCATTTTGTCTGGCTGTAAGTGTGTTCTGTTCTCCCTTAAATGAATGGGGTGCCAAAGGTGGCACTCATGGTGATAAGACTGGGGCTTTTAAAGGGCATTGCTAGAGGCTCGCAGATGCCACCATAGTAGTCCTAAATGACATACTAATTCTTAATGCCAGAATCGCTGGCGACTTGGCTCTGTCTAAGCAGAGCATACAGTAGGAAAAGGTGCCTAAGAAGCGACGATAAAGAGGGAAGAAAATTGTAAATGAGAAGATATGAGAAGTCAAAATAGAAAGTCGCAAAAGAGGAATAAGAAGGAAGTGGAAGTAGCAGGATATGGCACTCTCCTCTGGATGGAGATGGGGTGGAATTCTCTAAAAGAATAAGACACTGTGCCAGGGCACTAGTGTGGAGAGAGCCAATGGGCTCCTCCAAAGTTTCTGGAATCCTCAGCATCCCCTACCTTTCTTCCTTCGAACTCTCCGAGGTTGATTTGACGACACTGTGGGGAAGACTTGAAAGACGCAAGTCCATGGAAGATGATGTGAGAGCATCGGCTCCAACTGCTGCATCAGTTGGAACAATGGCATTCGCTCCCATGCCTAACGCTGCTCGACTCGGTCCCTGACCTTTGGCCAACTGAGAGTCGGCAGAGTCCCTACACCCGGACTGGTTGGCTGCTGACGAAGGGGAAGAGGAGGTGATTACCAATTGGGGTGACCGACTCCAGGGCAGTTTGTGAGGATTTGAAAATGGCTCATCCATGAGGGGCAGAGCATGGCACTACTTGATGCAGTCAAGTGGCACTGGAGTGCAGAGGTAGGTCTTGGAAGACTGCAGAATCAGTCTGGAGCGAGGTAAGGGCGGGAGCCCTTAGATTTTTCAAAAATGGGAGGCTTAATGTCTTGTCCTAACAAGACGTCATACTCACCGGGAATGTAGGTAGCCACCACCAAAGTATATATTTTCGAATGGTGAGGCTGTGACTCTCAACCTCTGGAGGGCGGGCAGGCGTCTTCTTCGCCACCCATTCTGACCACGTCTGCCTTTGGCATGCTCCTCCATTTCTCCCTTACTCAAGCAAGATCCCCTTGTTCGTGAACGGGGAGGTGTTTTTCCCAAGATGAGGGTTACTTCGGCGGGAGGAGGTTGGAGGTTATCCAGGACCTTTTCTATGTGATCAAGCCAGACCTCAGGTTCGGACACACTCCACGGTCGGACGAGGGTGCCCATGCTACTAAGGGTGGAGTGTGATGACCGAGATGTAGAGGGCTGTATGCTAGTACTGCCCATAACCTGTTGGTGAGCCCTTTCTTCTGCCTTCTCTGCCCTTTCTGCTGCCTCCGTTATACTAATCACCAACCAAATCAAGCTCGTGTTCTTCCTTGGCTTTTAACTGGTAAAGCGTGTTCTAGATTACACATAGATTATGCTGGACCTGTGAATAATAAGTATTTTCTTGTGGTTGTAGATGTTTAGTTCTAGGTTTATGTTGCTACCAACAACAACATTTCCCTTTTCAATACTTTACTGTCATATTCTTTCGTTCCATTTCATTTATATGCCAAATATAGTTACTAAGCTTTTTAGTCCAGCACAGTCCATAGGTGGCTCTCAGTTGCTCTCATATTACCTTTTTAATTAATTTTTCCTCCTCCTAGTTTATAATGTTGTGGAAAAGCATTATTTTTCGATCTATACTTAATTCTGTAGCTACAAGCCATATGCCGACCTCCGCTATAACAGTTATCCCTAGCAATTTGCCTATTTCGTTTTCTGTAACAGATTACTTCCTCGGGGAGAGAAAGCATCCGAACGTCACTATATATTATCGGTAACACAAGTAAAACAGCTCTCCAGAATGCTATGAAGTAATATTGGTCTCCGTTGTTGGTGCAAGTCCAGATGTGTATATCAAGTATATTATTCTACTCATGACCTTATCATCACTTTAAGGCCGTCATTTTACAAGGGCTTGTGTTTTCATAAGTCTGACTGAAACTACAACTATCCTACCAACCAAACATGACGTGCTGAAATTCTCGAATATACTTATAAGCTTTACATTTTATACAAAAATTAGTAGCTAATTATTTATTCTTAGAACAAGAGTTATATTTTATAAAATCTTTGAGTCTTGAAGTGGTGCGAGAACATGGGAAAAAGTAGAAAATGGCCCCTGTAATCTCATAAAATGATTAGCGAACATTACGTATCGAATAAAGCTGTAGGGACAACGCCTTATTGCAATTTTCTCTGTATATAATTCTACAATCGTGTTGTTCTTATTTCCCTCCTCGAGAGCGTTCAGCGGGTTTTCCGCCAATGTATATATCTTGTAAGATCATATTTTATGTACTTTCATATTCTAAGTTATATGTCTCGCAAGAAACACAAACCGGCTCTCGCCGACCCACTTTTACTCTCTCGCGGGTCGGATACCACATTTCCGCCCGCATGCTGTATATTTGAATTTCCTTACCTGTAATAAAGATCATACGGGCTGCTCTACGAGCAAGAGCCCGTGCTGGCACAAGGCCAGCTTGATCTTAAACAACAACAACAATAAAGATCAGCACGCTTCTATCTGCTTCTTGGTTCACACCTCACAAAGCCATTTGGCGGACCAGCAACTCATACACCACGAACCAGCACCTGTTCGCGGACCATAGGTTGGGGACCACTGCTCTAGACGTGCGACCAACCGGCAGTAATTATCCATAACCACAATGTGACCAGGACGAGGTACTTGACGAAGGAACCAGTGAAGTTAGCCCTACAAAATCAGAACCCATTGTCAGGCCCCGGAAGAAAAAAAAAAATCCAGGGAACTATCAAGAAGAGTTATAAAGAAGAACTGATTGATGTTTTAAAGATGAAGACAAAGGAAGATATTAATGAAGGTAAATCTTTTCTAAAGTCACTGCTTCCAAAATTTAAGAAATTTAGTGATGATCAAAAGTTTGAGACACAAATAGAAATCTTAAAATCATGAGAAGAGTACAGCAGAAGTCGACGCAGAGTCCAGCTAATGAATATCATGGTACTATGCCGTCCACTCATACTTTCCCCTTCAGACAGCTCCGCAATACATTTCTCATTACACCCAAGGTCATTTAACTCAACAAGGTCAAATACCTATCCAACATCAGGTTTGTGAAAGTAATTTCTTAAACCAAGACTCTTTACATATACCCAAGGACAGGTTCATAACCAAAGTTATCCCAAGCTAAATCACGGGTGTACAACGACTGCGTCAAATGAGACAAACCTGTTTGAACTTTCATAATTAGTTTTGCATATCACTGATTTATTTAAAAAAAAACGATGGATTCGGTTGTTTTGTTTAGTTAGCCAGAAAAGAGAATTTTAGTTATTTTTATTGCATATATCTGCTCTTCCAAACCAGTGCAAGATGGTATTGTTATTTTTATTTATCCTATTGTGTATTGAATTTAGACTAAATATAATCATTTGTAGTATTCTCATACCCTTGTTTGAAATGAGTTATATTTAAATTTATCGCCTGTATGATTCCATGTAAAGTTTAAGTAACTGCCAGAGGAATGCTGAATTATGTATTAATAAAAAAATATACACAATATGCATTTAGGGGTTTTGCTTACCTTAAAGTTGCTGCAAGTCTTTCTTCTATTGGCACACATTTTCTCATGTTCGTGTCCTGATGATATATTATAGGTCCAATTATTGTTATCAGATTATTAAATGTTTCTTCACTCGTCCTGAAGTAGGTGTAAAAATTTTCAGGATAAGATTTAAGGTTTCCAAATAATACGTGAAACTTAGCCCGAACCAGCCTTTGGTTAATTAGAGGGTGTACCCAGTACCTTCTTTTATATATCTTTAGCTGTCTCTCTCTTCCGTAGCAAAGCGCAAACACATGCAATATCAACAGTATCCATGTTGATACTATTGAGAAGTTCACCTGTCGCTGGCAGACAGTCTCGTCTACGGGTACAAGTAGATATTTACATTATCAGTTGAATAATTACTAAGTGTTTGGCCACTTAGTCGGACAACCACTTTCTAATAAAAGTGTCCCGTGTGCGGGCACCCTAAGTAAGTAGTATGCCCAAATCTATTACAAATAAAACCACAAACCCGAAGTGTCTGACCCATAACTTCCCCTATCTACTTTGGCACTCAGGCCACCTTCTAGAAACGTAATCAAGTCTTCTATCAATATCGACATTGCCACAGAAACAACCATGAGCAAAGACCAAATTCCCACGTGATAGACACTTGGAGATATTTGCCGAAACTCCCGGCAACTCTCTCTTAAAAAAAAAAAAATATTATACAACTGTCGTGCATTGAGACAGGTATTCACGAACCTGAAAAAAAAAGAGAGACAAATTTATAACCCTATCTCATATAAGCTCTATCTCACAATAAAACTAAACCAATATATAAGAAGGATATTGTGCAAGATCCCAGAAAAGTTCAACAGCTTCTGAAAAGTATCCGAAAATAGTATAATTTTTCACACATCCAAAATTGCCCAAGTTCTCCATTCAATCTCTCACAGCATCAAATAGCTGAAACTAAGAATCTATCATCGAAAAATAATATCATGTCACAGATTGAGACTCCGCGGTATCATAAACAGGTCTAAGAGAGAAAAAAGCAAACTTTAAATTTTCTCGTGGTATGTCCTATAAAAAAACTACGGCAGCGACGACCAACATCCAAAAGGAAAAAAACAAAAAAAACCACTTGGCTCCAGTGAACGCTCAAGCGACATCTGTGACTACATAGGACAACCAAAGCCACAGGAGTTACGACTCTGTCCTGCACATTCCCCGACATTCCCCATCAAGGGAATGTCAGGTGTGGTTGAAAACCTGATCTGGAAATCATAAGATAACCAAAACCTTCAAAATATACTCTAAGGTATTTCCCAAAGCAAAGAAAACCTACAAGAAAAAAATGCACCATATTTATTTCCCTTCCACTTGGAATAAAACAAAAATTGTTCCAAAAGCCCCGTAAGCATAGATCATCTTCTCCCATACTCTTGACTACACCAGCTAACAGCCGATTTCACATATCTAGACCAAGACACTGGGTCTCTTTTCAAGGACAAATGGAGGAGACAACGAGAAAGGAAAAGAAGGAAGGGAAGAATTCACCCCTCAAGCCCGTAAAAAAAAAAAAAAAAAAAAACTCGCCCATCCATGACACTACCCCTGAAGTGGTAGGGGAAAAAAAAACAAAGATAACCTCTCTGCTGGTTGTTCAACGATAAAACTGCTGAGTGCGTGCAAGCACAAATGACCCCCAAGAACTGAGCCTCAGTTACAAGGCCTCCTCGGTATGCACATGTATGCAACCCCAAAATAAAATACATCTCCAACATACAATAATTCCCTGATGAATGCATGCCAAATCAATACATTATAAAAAACTTAATACATTCTGCTCCCCTGAAAAAAACTGCATGGTGATCAAAACAAACATCTAAACTATCCATTTAATCCCAAAATGATTCACACGCAAAAAAAAAAAAAAAAAAAAAAAAAACACACACAAGTGGGAAAAGTATTATGTTATAATAGAAAAAATGATACTGAAAACTTATGTTTTCATTAAAAGAACAGGGCTGGATACTCTTAAACACGCTGACACTGCCCTGCCACCGCATTAGTGTGTATACATAAGGATTAATAGAGCACAGGGTTAGACCGCTTCTGACTAAATTAGGACAATCTCGCACATGACATCACGTAGCTGATCTGACTGAGGTTCAGGTAAGAAAAAGTCATCAGTCAGTATTTGACCCCACCAGAGTGAAGAACAAGGAAACTATCTTCCAGTACCTGGAGATTAACGGGGACCTCTCTCACACAAGGTCGTGAAAGAGATAGAGAATGGGTGGGGCAAACAATTCCCATAGTGACCATTAATTTATTTGTTTTCTTGGTTTTCTTTTATGGCCACCTACCAATGACGTCACAAATATGTACAGTAATGATGGGACAGTCTAACCCTGCACTCTATTAACCCTGCTATTATCATAAATACGTAACACGCCGGAACATTGCGGTAAAAACACCGTATTATTGAACATGCCGTATTAAGAAGACCTCACCCGAGGTCTATAGAATACGTCACCAAAGTACCGACTGACTTAGCAAACCTTCGACGGCTTCTCAATAGACAAATCTGCTGACCTTAGTCAGAAAAATTCTTTTCAGCAACAGAGCACCACCAGGCTACCTCTAACTAAATTCTCTCTCCTAACACTTATTTGAATTCCTATTCCATTTACACAACCAGACTCTCCAGATATGTATCCCATAGGCAGAGCACTACCTCTTCCTGTCTGCCACCAAAGTCTGTCACAACCTCGGGGAGGTTGTGACACATAAAACTTGGTAATGTTGACCCCAGTGGAGTATCTTTCTCTCTCTCTCTCTCTCATACACAACCCACAAATCATAATTACCTAAGGTCGTTAAATCAGATCCAGAATTATCAAAAATACACTTTATTTGTAAAGAACAAATGATTAATTAAATAAGTCAAATTCTGAAACTCTAGCTTCTAAATACAACACGATGAAAACTCCAAATAATGCACCAACATAAAAATTGATAACTCAAATAGGAAACCAAAATAAAACTGGGAATTGGGCAAAACCCTTCCACTCTCTTTCTCTCCAACAACTGGACATCAGTCATAATAAAAATATACAGTTAAAACTTGTTAGTCCCCCGTTAAAACTAGCACCACTCAGTGAGGTGGATTACCAGATCCATCCATTTCAGTAGAAAACACACACTAGGAAAAAAAGACAAGTCCATGCTGACTGCAATAAGCAGCCCCAAGTAGTGCCCAATTATTCACATCTTTCATACATGAATGGAACAGAGACTTATGCACTCATATACGTACAGTTAACAGTCACACCCATGAGATCTGATCAAAACCAGATCGGAAGTGTACCTACTTCCACCCATGTATAAACACACACGACCTCCATGCCCTTGGTCATGGATGGATGCATTAGCAAGCTGAGTTGACACATTGTGCCATCTCAAAATGATGAATCCTAAGAGGAAATACCGCTCTGTCTCCATGGGAGCCAATGATGATGACTACAAAAATGTTCTGACACTTACTCTTCCGATCTCTTGAACTGAGATTTTGCTGTCCCTTCACAGAGCAGCACAAACAGACGATGCACATAGCCATATATTAATAATACCTATTAATAATACCTATTTCAAATATTAATAATACCTATTTCAAATATTCAGAAAAAATGGAATGTGAAGTGAAAGCTTAAAGAAGACAAACAGCTACACAAAAGAAATGTAACAGCAATTCCAATGGGACATATGCAGATAATTTCAAGTCTTTTGGGGGGGTTCGGGGGATCAGCAAAAAACCCCAAAAAACAAAAAGCATGCAACAAGATCTCCCACATTTACATAAATTGTTCCGACTGACAAATTTCCCACAGTCACACTTTCCCCTTTATGTTACTAAATACATGCAGGACCATTGGCTTAATGAGATACAGAACACACAAAACACAAACACATGTACTCACCTTAGTCTCGAGACTCTCAGGGCAAGATGCTGTGCAGTCCGTTGGATACAGTCGTCGCGACATAACATCCGCTGAATTTCAGTATACAAAGACAGATAAGCACTGAAACTATACAAAAATAAAAAACAACAACAACAATCACTACGTAAACAAATACCAACAACTCAAAAACAACATGACAAATCATGCAACAGCTCCAAACAAAACACAACCCACAAACACCAACCACTGTCTCCAACAAACAACTCACTAACATCAAAACACAAAATCAAGTACAACAAACATTCTTCAGCTCAACAACAACCAGACAGACAAACACAAATATACAATCTCAATATCAACAGAAAAAACACCAAAAAAAAACAACTGACCATCAATAAACTCTGCTAAACCCACTGTCCTCTATGACTGCTCATCACAGACTGACTTAGTGACCCGGAACCATGCCAGCAGACAACCCAGACGATCGCCCAACAAGCAAACAACTCGTTAACTATCATTCACATGAACACTTATAACCTAACAAAACAACAACCAAACAACCAGCCACTCTCACCTTCTCTCTCTCTCTCTCTCTCCTCTCTCTCTCTCTCTCTCTCTTTCTTTCTTACAAGCGG
>NC_087206.1:55884761-55910823 GCF_015104395.2 Macrobrachium nipponense
CCGCTTGTAAGAAAGAGAGAGAGAGAGAGAGAGAGAGAGAGAGAGAGAGAGAGAGAGAGAGAGAGAGAGAGAGAGAGAGAGAAGGTGAGAGTGGCGGTTGTTTGGTTGTTGTTTGTTAGGTTATAAGTGTTCATGTGAATGGATAGTTAACGAGTTGTTTGCTTGTTGGGCGATCGTCTGGGTTGTCTGCTGGCATGGTTACCGGGTCACTAAGGCAGTCTATGATGAGCAGTCATAGAGGACAGTGGGTTTAGCAGAGTTTATTGATGGTCAGTTGTTATTTTGGTATTTTTTCTGTTGATATTGAGATTATATATTTGTGTTTGTCTGTCTGGTTGTTGTTGAGCTGAAAAATGTTTGTTGTACAGTAAGTTCCAGAAGTGAAGCGACAAATCTCAGAATTGATCGTACTTCTATAGAAACTCATGGGGTTGCCAGTTAGTATATTTTATTCCAATTATTGTCATCTTATTTATCTGATAATACGTATCAGTGAATTAACGTACAAGCGCCACAAAGTATTTCCCCAGTGAATGATCAATGTTTAGTTCAGTAATTGTTTATTAATAGAAAAAAAAAGAATTTCCCCAAAGAAACATCTGCGGCTTCCAAAGTGTGATATGAAGTGTTCACCATATAGTGGCAGCAGGAACCGTGTTCAAAAGCATTGGCCTAATATTTGTAAATTAACTTTCTACTTTTATAGCGTTATATCGAAAGTTATTATGATTTCTTTTGATAAAGCACAGAGAAGTTTAGGCATCTGATTAAATGAAATATAAATAAGACAAGTTGGTGTAAAAAAAAAAAAAAAAAAAAAAAAAATCCAAGTTATGTGCGCGTTTAGCGTTGGTTACATGGTTAGGCCTATTTCAAGAATCAAGAAAATATATTTTCCAGCTTGTTAGTTAATAATTTCATGGAATTTCTCGATTGTGCAAATTTTTGCATGCGGAATTGCGTTTCCAGGGTCGCACAAACAAGTATTTTCGTAGGTTTCTACCTTTTTTCTTCAGTGCATAAGTGAGACTATTCTTGTCCATACGATCCGGAGTGTGAATATGCTTGGCGAGCATTATTTTAATTCGAGTATCCCCTGTTATCTCTCTCTCTCTCTCTCTCTCTCTCTCAGGACGTTTATCTATCAGGAATAACCAGAGGCCTGTTTTAAGAATCGAGCACTAGGCCTATTGGTCATGCTCGGGTGCTTCTTTATATATATAAATATATATATATATAATATATATATATATATATATATATATATATATATATCCCCAAAAAACTCATAAATTTATGTTATGCAATGATAACTTGACTGGATCGAACTGATTACTGGTTGTCAGTGGAAATATGAATTTGGGTGATATCACTCCCTTATGATACGCCCACTTATGGCAAATTTCAGTCTTAAAATTTCACGGTTGGTATATGATTCGTGATTTGAGGTAATAGGTTGAAGTGAAAAAGGTGGAGTTAGTATTGTGGGTAGAGGTGAAGGTAGAGGGGGGAAGGGGTGGTTGGGGTCTGTCGTCTCCCTACTTAATTAACCAGATGGTGATTTTACGGGTGTTCTGGTTGCTTGCGACCGACTTTCTTTTATTTTTTATATAGCAAGTCTGTTTCCCAGGTGCAAGGACAGGTCCAGGTGTCGGTCCTGAAGGTTCTATCTTTGCCTAAATAACAGACAGTGGCCCTGCATTGTAAGCCTTGCAATACCCGGAACTAGGCCTAGTCACCTGAAGGTAGCAGCAGAGGTTAGAGCCTTTCTCGAAGATGGTGTTTTATGCTCGGTCCTAGAAGCAAGAATCAGAACTACCAACCACCCCTAACTTCTAATTGAATCTAGGTGCATTCATGGTTGATTATGTTTAATGTCGCGGAGATTTTCCCTTCACATTCTATGATACTTGCATGGTTTTTATGCCTCTTCGCTAAAATAATTGACAAATAACACTATAATATTAAATATCTGGTTTCCACATTGCTCGAAATATACATCAGTAATGTTGGTAATCCTGTGCTGAACGAGAATTTCAAATTGTTTCGTTTCTATAGTTTGAAGTAATTGCTATACTTTGAAATAATTACTATTACCGTAATTTTTTCTTATGATTGTTATAAATATCATGGATTTGATATTTGTGCATCATATGTTAGCTTTATTTTGCTTGATAGAGCTTTCACTGTAGAAAAAAAAAATATTTTTCAGCTACGAGTTGTAGTTGCCAGTTAGTGAATTTTCGAACGAAATTCTCTGAACATTTGTCGCTTCAGTTTTGGAAACTTACTGTACAAACCAACCACATTGCAAAAGAATATAGGTATGTCACCCCTGTAAGTATGTGTTGAATTTTGAGAATTATTAGGCCAAGGGTTGGGGTTGTCAAAGAGTATTGGGATTTGGTGGAATTTGAAAGTTTTAGGATTGGGGATTAAAGTTTGAAAGGTAGTTGAGTGGGGAAGGATGAATGTGAATAAGATAAGGGAAAAAGTTTGAGGGTCTTTTTGAATTTTGGAAGTGTGACCAAGCTATGTTTTGGGAAGTTGTGAATGGATGTGGGTATGGATGAGGTCAGGGCACACCTGCCCAGCTCTGCAGGTGGAGGGAATGTGCCACAGTATTTTCAGGAGAGTGCAATAAGTGAATGCTTGAAAGTGAATAAATATGAGCCGAGCATCAGTGAGCAAATGGATTTGGGGATCGGCAGTTAGTGTTGGTTTAGTATGGAAGAAAGCAGAAAAATGTAAAGAAATGGAATGAAAGGGAAAAGCTAGGACTGCATGATAGCGGGGTTAATGTTAGGGTAGAGATGGTGATAAGGCAATGCAATATGGCATAGTCTGGGGAGGGGATGGATGCGACATATGGTGTGTGTGGGTTTGAGTTGATAGAGTTAAGCGAGATTTCGACAGGAGGGGAACCAAGTAGTAAGGAAGTGATTAGCAGTATGAATGAGTCTCTTAAAGGGTTTGGCGGAAATATAGATGAGGTAAGTGATTTGGTGGCAGAGTTACGGGAGATTTAGAAGGGTGTAAATGAGATAGCATATGGGATTTGGGAGGTCAGTAATGAGAGAAGTAGTGTGAGTTTGAATGGAAGCGGTATAGAAGGAGTAACTAACGGTGCAACTTACAGAGTGTATGATTGGCCTTGAACAAGATCCAGGGGGCCAGTATCCAAACATCCCTGGGTTTTAAGGAAAGCAATATAGTGTGAATGTTGTGAGTATGTGAGGAGACGTTGTCAAATGTAACAGGGGAGGAAATATAGAGGAGTGATGTAGTAGTTGCATTTGACTACGTTCCCAAGGGCCGCTTGTAAGAAAGAGAGAGAGAGAGAGAGAGAGAGAGAGAGAGAGAGAGAGAAGGTGAGAGTGGCTGGTTGTTTGGTTGTTGTTTTGTTAGGTTATAAGTGTTCATGTGAATGGATAGTTAACGAGTTGTTTGCTTGTTGGGCGATCGTCTGGGTTGTCTGCTGGCATGGTTACCGGGTCACTAAGGCAGTCTATGATGAGCAGTCATAGAGGACAGTGGGTTTAGCAGAGTTTATTGATGGTCAGTTGTTATTTTGGTATTTTTTCTGTTGATATTGAGATTATATATTTGTGTTTGTCTGTCTGGTTGTTGTTGAGCTGAAAAATGTTTGTTGTACAGTAAGTTCCAGAAGTGAAGCGACAAATCTCAGAATTGATCGTACTTCTATAGAAACTCATGGGGTTGCCAGTTAGTATATTTTATTCCAATTATTGTCATCTTATTTATCTGATAATACGTATCAGTGATTAACTGTACAAGCGCACAAAGTATTTCCCCAGTGAATGATCAATGTTAGTTCAGTAATTGTTTATTAATAGAAAAAAAAGAATTTCCCCAAAGAAACATCTGCGGCTTCCAAAGTGTGATATGAAGTGTTCACCATATAGTGGCAGCAGGAACCGTGTTCAAAAGCATTGGCCTAATATTTGTAAATTAACTTTCTACTTTTATAGCGTTATATCGAAAGTTATTATGATTTCTTTTGATAAAGCACAGAGGAAAGTTTAGCATCTGATTAAATGAAATATAAATAAGACAAGTTGGTGTAAAAAAAAAAAAAAAAAAAAAAAAAAAAAATCCAAGTTATGTGCGCGTTTAGCGTTGGTTACATGGTTAGGCCTATTTCAAGAATCAAGAAAATATATTTTCCAGCTTGTTAGTTAATAATTTCATGGAATTTCTCGATTGTGCAAATTTTTGCATGCGGAATTGCGTTCAGGGTCGCACCAAACAAGTATTTTCGTAGGTTTCTACCTTTTTTCTTCAGTGCATAAGTGAGACTATTCTTGTCCATACGATCCGGAGTGTGAATATGCTTGGCGAGCATTATTTTAATTCGAGTATCCCCTGTTATGCTCTCTCTCTCTCTCTCTCTCTCTCTCTCAGGACGTTTTTATCTATCAGGAATAACCAGAGGCCTGTTTTAAGAATCGAGCACTAGGCCTATTGGTCATGCTCGGGGTGCTTCTTTATAATATATATATATATATATATATATATATATATATATATATATCCCAAAAAAAACTCATAAATTTATGTTATGCAATGATACTTGACTGGATCGAACTGATTACTGGTTGTCAGTGGAAATATGAATTTGGGTGATATCACTCCCTTATGATACGCCCACTTATGCAAATTCAGTCTTAAATTTCACGGTTGGTATATGATTCGTGATTTGAGGTAATAGGTTGAAGTGAAAAAGGTGGAGTTAGTATTGTGGGTAGAGGTAAAGGTAGAGGGGGGAAGGGTGGTTGGGGGTCTGTCGTCTCCCTACTTAATTAACCCAGATGGTTGATTTTACGGGTGTTCTGGTTGCTTGCGACCGACTTTCTTATATATAAGCAAGTCTGTTTCCCAGGTGCAAGGACAGGGCCAGGTGTCGGTCCTGAAGGTTCTATCTTTGCCTAATTAACAGACAGTGGCCCTGCATTGTAAGCCTTGCAATACCCGGAACTAGGCCTAGTCACCTGAAGGTAGCAGCAGAGGTTAGAGCCTTTCTCGAAGATGGTGTTTTATGCTCGGTCCTAGAAGCAAGAATCAGAACTACCAACCACCCCTAACTTCTAATTGAATCTAGGTGCATTCATGGTTGATTATGTTTAATGTCGCGGAGATTTTCCCTTCACATTCTATTGATACTTGCATGGTTTTTTATGCCTCTTCGCTAAATAATTGATAATACACTATAATATTAAATATCTGTTTCCACATTGCTCGAAATATACATCAGTAATGTTGGTAATCCTGTGCTGAACGAGAATTTCAAATTGTTTCGTTTCTATAGTTTGAAGTAATTGCTATACTTTGAAATAATTACTATTACCGTAATTTTTTCTTATGATTGTTATAAATATCATGGATTTGATATTTGTGCATCATATGTTAGCTTTATTTTGCTTGATAGAGCTTTCACTGTAGAAAAAAAAATATTTTTCAGCTACGAGTTGTAGTTGCCAGTTAGTGAATTTCGAACGAAATTCTCTGACATTTGTCGCTTCAGTTTTGGAACTTACTGTACTTGATTTTGTGTTTTGATGTTAGTGAGTTGTTTGTTGGAGACAGTGTTGGTGTTTGTGGGTTGTGTTGGTTTTGAGCTGTTGCATGATTTGTCATGTTGTTTTAGAGTTGTTGGTATTTGTTTACGTAGTGATTGTTGTTGTTTTTTTATTCTGGTATAGTTTCAGTGCTTGTCTGTCTTTGTATACTGAAATTCAGCGGATGTTATGTCGAGACGACTGTATCCAGCGGACTGCACAGCATCTTGCCCTGAGTGTCTCGAGACTAAGGTGAGTACATGTGTTTGTGTTTGCCAATGGTCCTGCATGTATTTAGTAACATAAACGGGAAAGTGTGACTGTGGGAAAATTTGTCAGTCGGAACAATTTATGTAAATGTGGGAGATCTTTTTGCATGCTTTTGTTTTTTGCTTGTGATCCCACCACAAGACTTGAAATTATCTGCATATGTCCCACTGGAATTGCTGTTACATTTCTTTTGTGTAGCTGTTTGTCTTCTTTAAGCTCTTACTTCACATTCCATTTTTTCTGAATATTTGAAATAGGTATTATTAATAGGTATTATTAATATATGGATATGTGCATCGTCTGTTTGTGCTGCTCTGTGAAGGGACAGCAAAATCTCAGTTCAAGAGATCGGAAGAGTAAGTGTCAGAACATTTTTGTAGTCATCATCATTGGCTCCCATGGAGACAGAGCGGGATTTCCCCTTAGGATTCATCATTTTGATATGGCACAATGTGTCAACTCAGCTTGCTAATGCATCCATCCATGACCAAGGGCATGGAGGTCGTGTGTGTTTATACATGGGTGGAAGTAGGTACACTTCCGATCTGGTTTTGATCAGATCTCATGGGTGTGACTGTTAACTGTACGTATATGAGTGCATAAGTCTCTGTTCCATTCATGATATGAAAGATGTGGAATAATTGGGCACTACTTGGGGGCTGCTTATTGCAGTCAGCATGGACTTGTCTTTTTTTCCTAGTGTGTGTTTGCTACTGAAATGGATGGATCTGGTAATCCACCTCACTGAGTGGTGCTAGTTTTAACGGGGGACTAATAAGTTTTAACTGTATTATTTGGAGTTTTCATCGTGTTGTATTTAGAAGCTAGAGTTTCAGAATTTGACTTATTTAATTAATCATTTGTTCTTTACAAATAAAGTGTATTTTTGATAATTCTGGATCTGATTTAACGACCTTAGGTAATTATGATTTGTGGGTTGTGTATGAGAGAGAGAGAGAGAGAGAGAGATACTCCACTGGGGTCAACCTTACCAAGATACCTCGAAGAGGTAAGTTTTATGTGTCACAACCTCGGGGAGGTTGTGACAGACTTTGGTGGCAGACAGGAAGAGGTAGTTCTCTGCCTATGGGATACACATCTGGAGAGTCTGGTTGTGTAAATGAAATAGGAATTCAAATAAGTGTTAGGAGAGAGAATTTAGTTAGAGGTAGCCTGGTGGTGCTCTGTTGCTGAAAAGAATTTTTCTGACTAAGGTCAGCAGATTTGTCTATTGAGAAGCCGTCGAAGGTTTGCTAAGTCAGTCGGTACTTTGGTGACGTATTCTATAGACCTTGGGTGGGGTCTTCTTAATACGGCATGTTCAATAATACGGTGTGTTTACCGCAATGTTCCGGCGTGTTCAATAATAGAGTACAGTGTTAGACTGTCCCATCATTACTGCACATATTTGTGACGTCATTGGTAGGTGGCCATAAAAGAAAACCAAGAAAACAAATAAATTAATGGTCACTATGGGAATTGTTTGCCCACACCCATTCTCTTTCTCTTTCGCGACCTTGTGTAAGAGAGGTCCCCGTTAATCTCCAGGTACTGGAAGAGAGTTTCCTTGTTCTTCACTCTGGTGGGGTCAAATACTGACATGACTTTTTTTTACCTGAACCTCAGTCAGATCAGCTACGTGATGTCATGTGCGAGATTGTCCTAATTTGGTCAGAAGCGGTCTAACCCTGTGCTCTATTAATCCTTTAAGTATACACAATACTGGGGTGGCAGGGCAGTGTCAGCGTGTTTAAGAGTATCCAGTCCTGTTCTTTTAATGAAAACATAAGTTTTCAGTATCATTTTTTTTATTATAATAATACTTTTCCCACTTGTGTGTGTTTTTTTTTCTTGCGTGTGAATCACTTTGGGTTTAAACGGATTGTTTAGATGTTTGTTTTGATCACCATGCAGTTTTTTTCAGGGGAGCAGAATGTATTAAGTTTTTTATAATGTATTGATTTGGCATGCATTTATCAGGGAATTATTGTATGTTGGAGATGTATTTTATTTTGGGGTTGCATACATGTGCATATCGAGGAGGCCTTGTAACTGAGGCTCAGTTCTTGGGGGTCGTAGGTTGCATCTTTATGACTTGGAGACAGTCCTCATTTGTGCTTGCACGCACTCAGCAGTGTTCGTTGAGCAACCAGCAGAGAGGTTATCCTTGTTTTTTCTCCTACCACTTCAGGGGGTAGTGTCATGGGTAGGTGAGTTTTTTTTTTTTTTTGGTTTTTTTTTTTTTCTTTCTTTCTTTTTTTACGGGCTTGAGGGGGTGAATTCTTCCCTTCCTTCTTTTCCTTTCTCGTTGTCTCCTCCATTTGTCCTTGAAAAGAGACCCAGTGTCTTGGTCTAGATATGTGAAATCAGCTGTTAGCAGGTGATGTCAAGAGTATGGGAGAAGATGATCTATGCTTACGGGGCTTTTGGAACCATTTTTGTTTTATTCCAAGTGGAAGGGAAATAAATATGGTGCATTTTTTTCTTGTAGGTTTTCTTTGTTTTGGGAAATACCTTGGAGTATATTTTGAAGGTTTTGGTTATCTTATGATTTCCAGATCAGGTTTCAACCACACCCTGACATTCCCTTGATGGGAATGTCAGGGGAATGAGCAGGACAGAGTCGTAACTCCTGTGGCTTTGGTTGTCTATGTAAGTCACAGATGTCGCTTGAGCGTTCACTGGAGCCAGGTGTTTTTTCCCCTTTTGGATGTTGGTCGTCGCTGCCGTAGTTTTTTTATAGGACATACCACGAGAAAATTTAAAGTTTGCTTTTTTCTCTCAGACCTGTTTATGATACCGTGGAGTCTCAATCCGTGACATGATATTATTTTTCGATGATAGATTCTTAGTTTCAGCTATTTGATGCTGTGAGAGATTGAATGGAGAACTTGGGCAATTTTGGATGTGTGAAAAATGATACTATTTTTGGATATTTTTCAGCTGTTGAACTTTTCTGGGATCTTGCACAATACCCTTCTTATATATTGGTTTAGTTTTATTGTGAGATAGAGCTTATATGAGATAGGGTATAAATTTGTCTCTTTTTCAGGTTCGTGAATACCTCTCTCAATGTACGACAGTTGTATAATATTTTTTTTTTTTTTAAGAGAGAGTTGCCGGGAGTTTCGGCAAATATCTCCAAGTGTCTATCACATGGGTGGTCTTTGCTCATGGTTGTTTCTGTGGCAATGTCGATATTGACAGATGAACTTCTCAATAGTGTCAACATGGATACTATTGATATTGCATGTGTTTGCGCTTTGCTACGGAAGAGAGAGACAGCTAAAGATATATAAAAGAAGGTACTGGGTACACCCTCTAATTAACCAAAGACTGCTTCGGGCTAAGTTTCACGTATTATTTGAAGACCTTAAATCTTATCCTGAAAATTTTTACACCTACTTCAGGGCGAGTGAAGAAACATTCAATAATCAGATAACAATAATTGGACCTGTAATATCTCATCAGGACACGAACATGAGAAAATGTGTGGCAATAGAAGAAAGACTTGCAGTAACTTTAAGGTAAGCAAAAACCCCAAATGCATATTGTGTATATTTTTTTTATTAATACATAATTCAGTATTCCTCTGACAGTTACTTAAACTTTGCATAGAATCATACAGGTGATAAATTTAGATATAATTCATTTCAAACAAGAGTATGAGAATACTACAAATGATTATATTTAGTCTAAATTCAATACACAATAGGATGGTTTTAAAGAGCAGATATATGCAATAAAAATAACTTAAATTCTCTTTTCTGGCTAACTAAACAAAACAACCGAATCCATCGTTTTTTGAAAATCAATCAGTGATATGCAAAACTGATTATGAAAGTTCAAACAGGTTTGTCTCATTTGAGTGGGCAGATGTTTCTGATACTGGAGATGATATACATCCCTACATAGCTATTTGACGCAGTCGTTGTACACCCGTGATTTAGCTTGGGATTACTTTGGTTATGAACCTGTCCTTGGGTATGTAAAAAGTCTTGGTTTAAGAAATTACTTTCACAAACCTGATGTTGGATAGGTATTTGACCTTGATGAGTTAAATGACCTTGGGTGTGGTGAGAAATGTGTTGCGGAGCTGTCTGCAAGGGGAAAGTATGAGTGGACGGCATAGTACCATGATATTCATTAGCTGGACTCTGCGTCGACTTCTGCTGTACTCTTCTCATGATTTTAAGATTTTTATTTGTGCCTCAAACTTTTGATCATCACTAAATTTCTTAAATTTTGGAAGCAGTGTCTTTAGAAAAGATTTGCCTTCATTAATATCTTCCTTTGTCGTCATCTTTAAAACATCAATCAGCTCTTCTTTATAACTCTTCTTGATAGTTCCCTGGATTTTTTTTTTTTTTTTTTTTCTTCCAGGGCCTGACAATGGGTTTTGATTTTGTAGGGCTAACTTCACTGGTTCCTTCGTCAAGTACCTCGTCCTGGTCACATTGTGGTGATGAATAATTACTGCCGGTTGGTCACTCGTCTAGAGCAGTGGTCCCCAACCCATGGTCCGCGGACAGGTGCTGGTTCGTGGTGTATGAGTTTCTGGTCTGCCAAATGGCTTTATTCGATACTTAATGTTCGCTAATCATTTTATGAGATTACAGGGGCCATTTTCTACTTTTTCCCATGTTCTCGCACCACTTCAAGACTCCAATATTTTATAAAATATAACTCTAGTTCTAAGAATAAATAATTAGCTACTAATTTTTGTATAAAATGTAAAGCTTATAGGTATATTCGAGAATTTCAGCACGTCAAGTTTGGTTGGTAGGATAGTTGTAGTTTCAGTCAGACTTATGAAAACACAAGCCCTTGTAAAATGACGGCCTGAAAGTGACGGTAAGGTCATGAGTAGAATAATATACTTGATATACACATCTGGACTTGCACCAACAACGGAGACCAATATTACTTCATAGCATTCTGGAGAGCTGTTTTACTTGTGTTACCGATAATATATAGTGACGTTCGGACGCTTTCTCTCCCCGAGGAGAAGTAATCTGTTACAGAAAACGAAATAGGTAAATTTCTAGGGATAACTGTTATAGCGTAGGCCGGCATATGGCCTGTAGCTACAGAATTAGGTATAGATCGAAAAATAATGCTTTTATACAACATTATGAACTAGGAGGAGAACAAATTAATTAAGAAGGTAATATGAGAGCAACTGAGAGCCACATATGGACTGTGCTGGACTGAAAAGCTTGGTAACTATTTGGCATATACCTAGATGAAATGGAACGAAAGAATATAACAGTAAAGTATTGAAAAGGGAAATGTTGTTGTCGGTAGCAACATAAACCTAGAACAAAACATCTACAACCACAAGAAAATACTTATTATTCACAGGTCCAGCATAATCTATGTGTAATCTAGAACACGCTTTACCAGGTAAAAGCCAAGGAAGAACACGAGCTTGATTTTGTTGGTGATTAGTATAACAAATATGGGCACTCTTTGTAACCTCTGCAATATCTTCATCAATCATAGGCCACCAAACCCAATTCCTAGCTTCTGCTTTCATGACATTTATACCTAGGGGAGTTCCTGAACATTTTGGGGCCCGGGGGGAACAGTCCCATTTGGGGCCTCTCTTATCTAAGGTGGCCTCCCCCACCTCACCCTTGCCCCCCCCACCCCCGGGTAAATTGTGAGAATATGAGCAATAGTAGGATCATTTTGAAGGCACTTGTAAATGCAAATTTCATAAATTTTACTTCTTAAAACTAGGTGTACAGTGATGCTCAAATCTCATGTGACATGTCTCCATAGGATTTTGTTCAAAATTCACTAACTGGCAACCTAGCTTGCACCATATTTATCTAATATTTCAATGTGAAATCGCAATTATTGCATACAATAAGGTCATAATATATTTCATAAGAGTGAAAGCTGTCATATATTTCAAAACTGTAAGAAAATGTCACGCGTAGCCAAATTTCAGAAAAAACTTTTAAGAAATATTTTCAAATCTTTCGTTCACACATCGCTGAAGCATTTGACCAAAACGAAGTCGTCATCAAACCTCAGTTCAAATGTTAGAAAAAAAACGAAAAAAATTGTCATAACATTAATAATGCTTCCAAAGCAAGCTTAGTCCTATTTGATTGCTTTTACACCTCAACACAGAAAAAATTTAAATATGTATATACAAAATAGAATGTGACCACCGAGATCAACGTGTGAGGGGAGCATGCGTGATTCACCATTAGTGTCGGTGCTACAACAACCACCTGGTGTAACAAAGTAGGTCTACAATGAGTAGCGACAATGAAATTATCTTGAACACATTTACTTTTTATGTGTTAGAGGAATATTTGGATTTTCATACATAATTATTTGTTATATTTCTTAAATACAAAAATGATGGCATACTAGCAAATAATCGCCTATGCAATTATTCTTTTGTCAAAGCCAAAATATTGTTCTTAGGCCTAGGTGTTAGATTTCTTTACTTTTCACTTAACATTCACATCTCTCTATTAAAATTTTCTAGACAGAAAGCAAATGTGGTTATCTACACATTCTTGAAGGAAAGAACAGAAAGGGAGAAAGAGAGAGAATTTCAAGAGAGAACGGAGGCAGCAGAAAGGGCGGAGAAGGCAGAGGAAAGGGCTCACCAACTGGTTATGGGCAGTACTAACATATAGCCCTCTACATCTCGGTCATCACACTCCACCCTTAGTAGCATGGGCACCCTCGTCCGACCGTGGAGTGTGTCCGAACCGGAGGCTGGCTTGATCACATAGAAAAGGTCCTGGATAACCTCCAACCTCCTCCCGCTGAAGTAGCCCTCATCTTGGGAAAACACCTCCCCGTTCACGAACAAGGGGATCTTGCTTGAGTAAGGGAGAAATGGACGAGCATGCCAAAGGCAGACGTGGTCAGAATGGGTGGCGAAGAAGACGCCTGCCCGCCACCATAGGTTGAGAGCCACAGCCTCACCATTCGAAAATATGTACTTTGGTGGTGGCTACCTACATTCCCGGTGAGTATGACGTCTTTTTAGGACAAGACATTAAGCCTCCCATTTTTGAAAAATCTAAGGGCTCCCGCCCTTACCTCGCTCCAGACTGATTCTGCAGTCTTCCAAGACCTACCTCTGCACGGCCAGTACCACTTGACTGCATCAAGCAGTGCCATGCTCTGCCCCTCATGGATGAGCCATTTTCAAATCCTCACAAACTGCCCTGGAGTCGGTCGCCCCAATTGGTAATCACCTCCTCTTCCCCTTCGTCAGCAGCCAACCAGTCCGGGTGTAAATACTCTGCCGACTCTCAGTTGGCCAAAGGTCAGGGACCGAGTCGAGCAGCGTTAGGCATGGGAGCGAATGCCATTGTTCCGACTGATGCAGCAGTTGGAGCCGATGCTCTCACATCATCTTCCATAGACTTGCGTCTTTCAAGTCTTCCCCACGGTGTCGTCAAATCAACCTCGGAGAGTTCGAAGGAAGAAAGGTAGGGGATGCTGAGGATTCCAGAAACCTTGGAGGAGCCCATAGGCTCTCTCCACACTAGTGCCCTGGCACAGCGCCTTATTCTTTTAGAGAATTCCAGCCCATCTCCATCCAGAGGAGAGTGCCATATCCTGCTATTTCCACTTCCTTCTTATTCCTCTTTTGCGACCTTCTATTTTTGACTTCTCATATCTTCTCATTTACAATTTTCTTCCCTCTTTATCGTCGCTTCTTAGGCACCTTTTCCTCCTGTATGCTCTGCTTAGACAGAGCCAAGTCGCCAGCGATTCTGGCATTAAGAATTAGTATGTCATTTAGGACCACTATGATGGCATCTGCGAGCTTCTAGCAATGCCCTTTAAAAGTCCCCAGTCTTATCACCATGAGTGCCACCTTTGGCACCCCATTCATTTAAGGGAGAATAGAACACACTTATAGCCAGATAAAATGCTTTATATTAATTTGGCCTTCAAGGCGATATTGTTAAAAGCGTGGCTCCATTTTGTATATACTTTTATTTTAAGGGTATGATCAGTAATTCACTACTCTTTATTATTTGTGTTTGTTTATACTCCACCGAGAACCACTCCCATCCTTCTTAGTTCTATCTTTATTTTTTATTCTACCTGTCTGTAATGTCCCTTCAGGGCCAATTAACATGACCTACCTTATATTAGGTGTCAGTTTGTAGTTTAAACCTTTACTTACGTATACTTGTATGTATACCTTATCGCCCACGGCATATGTTCTAGTTGGCTTAGCTATTTTATCATGATTTCTTTTCATCATAATTTGTGCTTCTTCTAGATTCTTACGAAGTATATTATATCGACTTATGCTTGCATCCATAACATCCTTTACTAGATTTGATAAATTGGTTGTAGGCGTTAATACATGGAAAGGTGTTCTGCCTCGTGCGGTGACATTTTAATAGATACATGATATGAGTGATTAAGTGTGCTTAGTACCGCAGGTATGGCAATGTCCCAGTTGGGGTCCATCCCCCCTAAGGTGACCCTTAATATGTTTAAAACCTTACGATTTGCCCTTTCCACTGGCCCATTAGACTCTGGGTGATAGATCATGGTATTGATTTTCTTTATGCAAAGGAATTCACACAAGGAGTCAAGGAAATGATTATTGAATTCTCCGCCAGAGTCTGATATGATTGTGTGTGGTTTTTGTTTTAAGCGCTATCAGTTCTGTATATCGAGTCAAGGCATCTATGATTACTAGGAGGTGCTTATTTCCTCTGTCTGACTCGTAAAACCCTGTTAATAAATCTAAGTGTACTCTTTCAAAGGGTTGATTTGGCACGGGATAAGCCCCTAGGCTGACAGGTGTCTTCGTGTGCCCTTTGTATTCTTGACAAGTGCGACAATTAGCTATGTGCTTTTTTATATCTGTAAGCATCGTATGCCAATAAAATAAGGATTTGGCTTTCTGTGACATGATGGAAAAACCCGGGTGTCCATGTAGTGGATTTGCATGCAACCATTTTAAGACATTGGGTATGAGTGAAATAAGTACCACCACCTGGTTGTTATTCAACTGTGGTGTGTTGCGGGTTTTCCTCGTCACGGATCTACACAGGATATTATCTTTGATTATATAATTCTGCTGCTTATACTTTATATATTCCTTTTCCTTCGGATTTCCTTTTAACGCATTTATGATTTTTTCTGTTTGCTGATCTTTTCTTTGTTCCGTCTGTAATAGTTCAGCACTCCAGCCCAGATCTTTATGTTCAGATATAGTTTTAACAATGGGCATGGAGGTTGATATATCTATTAATTCAGCTAATGGCTCCGTACAAGATGACGAGGGGTTGCGTGATAATGTGTCAGCAATTATATTTGCTTTCCCAGGTAAATACCCGATCCTCGCGCCAAAGTCCTGGATGATCATATGCCACCGAGTTCGCTTAGGGCTGTGACTAAAGCCTTTAAGAAGTCGGTTTAGGGGCTTATGATCAGTGAGAACCTTGACGGGATAACCGTATATTATGAACTTAAAATGCACTAGTGAATTAACAATAGCGAGACCCTTCCTTGTCTATTTCTGCATATTTACTTCGGAAGGTCTCAGCTTTACGTGAATAAAAAGCTATAGGGAAAAACTGCCTTATCATATTGTTTATAAGCAATACACCACCTGTACTCCTAGGTCTGAGGCGTCTGTTGCAATAAAGAATTCCTTACCGAAGTCAGGAAATTTCAAGAATTATAGGAGAAACTACACAGTTCATCTTTCAATTTATCGAACGCCTGTTGATGTTTTTCAGACCATATGAAATCTACGCCCTTCTTTATAAGATCGGTTAGGGGAGCGGCTATGATTGAGTAGTTGCGTATAAAGCGGCGACAATAGCCACTACATCCTAGAAATTGCTGTATTCCCTTGACGTTAGTAGGTATCGGAAAGTTACGGATAGCCGATACCTTATCATGGACTACTTTAAGACCTTGACTAGACACCGTGAAACCCAAATAGACTAGTTCTGTTTTAAAAAATTCACACTTACTTATCTTTACCCTTAGGTTATGCTGCCTTAGTCTTTGTAGCACTAACTCTAATTTATGTAGATGTTCTTCTAAGGTATTAGAAAAGATTACCAGGTCGTCCATATAGGCATGTAGGATATCTCCTAACAAGTCTCCAAACACAATGTTTATCATTCTAGTAAAAGTTATGGGAGCACAACGTAAACCAAAAGGCATACGCAAAACTTCATAATGTCCCCTGGCTGTGCTGAAGGCAGTGTATGGGATACTCTCTTCTTCCAACGGAATCTGATGGAAGCCTTTAAGTAAGTCCAAACTGGTAAAATATTTGTTCTGACCTAGTAAAGATAGAATATCGTCAGTACATGGCACTGGGAATCGGTCAGGGACTGTTTCCTCATTTAAGCGACGAAAATCTACGCATATCCGCCAAGTTCGATCTTTTTTCGGTACTACTATTAACAGAAAATTATAAGGGCTGTTTGATTTCCTAATGACTCCTTCTTTTAGCATTTTACCTACTTCCTCAGTTATCTCATTCTGGAATTTCATAGGAAGTCTGTACGAAGGTACATAGATTACTTTCTGTTTGTCCTTTAGCCTTATTTGATGCTCGATGACATCCGTTTTTCCTAAGGTTCCATCCGTAGTGGAAAAAACATCATGATATTCAGTTAAAAGATTCAAAAATTTCTGCTGAATTTCTTCTTCTTGAATGTCTTTATTGATTTTATTTTTTATAGGTTGCAAAAGGGATTCATCCGCAACTGATTGAGCGTGATTGATCTCAGCTACAGTAAGAATGCGATGTTTATAAGCTTCCACATCCAAGATATGTTGATTTTTGTGGATTACTAAAGTGGTATTCAAATGATTACAGACTTCGATGTTACATTGTTGTTGTGAGCCGACTGTATAAATGGCTTGTGTGACGGATAATCCGTGTGTTTTCAGAGTGTCGGAAAGGATTAACATTTCAGATCCCGGCAAGGTTTTCTTTACACACACTAATATGTTCGAAGTTACGTTCGGCTCGAGAGTTTGCTTGCAAGCTGATATTACGGGTGAGCGAGAATTCTGTTGGGTCGCGTGGATTATTTCTTGGTTCATGAGACAAGTGATTGGTTCTTCGATATATGTTACTACTCTATTTTCTGTCTCCTTATTATCTAAAACTGATTTTAGGGTATTAGAAGACTTATAGAATTTTCCTTTGATATACACGCCGTGTTTTGCAGGGGCTAAGGTAATGTTTTGAGTGCCCATAGACGGGTATCCTATAATTACTGCGGGATACATATTAATGCTTTGCACAACGATAAAGGTATCGGAAAACGTGCGCTTACCAACCTTGTACTGAACATGAGTTACTCCTACCACATTTAATTCATTATTTCCTATACCCGAGAGTCTTACTCTGGACTTCTCTATAGGGAAGTTTGAAAAAAGTAAATGATGAGTCCGCAAATCCATGATATTACGTGGACTACCAGAATCAAAGAATAAGGTAAATGACTTATGGTCCAAATTTACTGCATGTAAGGTTGGTCGTAACTCATCTTGACTTATAATTGCATGAATTTGTTGCAAATCTACGGGAACCTGCACAGATTTTTTGGATTCGGCCATGTGTTTCATAGGAAAATCGATTGCCTCACAATGATGTGATAAATGATTAAACTGATTATTTGATACAAAAGATGTTGATATGGATGACCCAACATCGTCCTCTCCCCCCCTGGAGCTTACTACGTGGTATTTGCTTTGTTTTGCACTCCTTGAAAATTCGCTTGACCTTGCAAGTTCTGGCTAGACGGCCCAGGAACAGAGATACCTGAAGCACGATTTGTTTGTTTCTGCTGTTGAGCAGCATTACTGTTTGCTTGTTTCTTTTTATAGTACTGAGGACCCTTCTTTTTGTTTTCATTAGCAACTGTTTGCGTGTTTTTAGGATTCTGCTGTTGATTCCGCGAGAGGCAACGATTATATGAATGAGTGGAACTATTATGTATTGACCAAAAACGCGTCCGACAGTCTGAAATCATGTGACCTGGTCGTTTACAGTTATAACACCACCTCCCTTGCCACTTGATTATTATTGACCACGTTTACTTGTTGTGGTTTATTCTCATTTTTTGCAAAAACTTGAGTAAGCGAGGGATCAAGGTCAGTACATTTAGACATGTGTTTTTTTATTTGTTTATACACATCTAATTCCGTACTGTTGGGCTGCAGCTTTTTGTCAAAACACCGCACTAAAGCTTCAGGCAACATGGCTGTAATGCTCGTGAGGTAAATGAGACGTATAAAATCTTTCATGGTGATTTTGGAACTTGTAACCCACCCGGAGTTACTTAAATTTACTTGATATTCATTTAGCCGGTCGGCAATTAGTGCCGCCCGCTCGACAACATTAAGCTGAGTCATAGAGGCTTGGTTAAGGATATTTCTTAGAGCTAGTACTACGTCTAGAGCCTCTTCACCGCCATACACGGCATGTAACCTAACTTTGAACTCGTCCCATGTAGCCGCCTCTTGGAAAGAAACACCTCTTAGATATGCACTTGCGTCTCCTTTAGCAAAGTCTATGAAGCTTTTGGTTTCCTGTAATTGTACAGATGGGTCTGTGATGCTTTTTGCATTTAAATGAGCGTCTACAGATGAGATCCATGCCTCAACGTTTTGAGGCAGGAACCCATTGACCCGACCTTGAAAAGGGACAATTGCTGACCTCGTGCTGACGAGCGTCACAGCATTCGGGTTGCCAGCCGCAGCAGTTGCCATGTTAACTTTTACTTTTTTCTTATCACTCCTATTCCTTGCGGTTCTATCAAAATATCTATAAGAGTACACTCGACCACTACGTAAACGCATTTGCAATATACAGTATAAATGTGTTGCAAATAATAGGAAAATCCCCCCAAAAAAGATACTATTAATACAGATAAATTGATAAAGATATTATACGGAGAATTCCTGGAAGAAAAAGCGATTAGCAACAACGAGAAAAAAAAAGTCTGCAGGCGAGAACTCGTAGTTGAAGATTGATTCCTGTAATGGATGAAGATTAAGACTAAATAACTCACCCCCAGAATACTGGACGATCGACTCTTGATGAACAACACTTCACTGAGAAAAAACCTGAATAGATAAAAGTTCTACTTAGCTCTGGTTTATATGGGGAAAGATTGTTGACATCCGAAGATGTCACAGCCTCTCTCTCTTTCTCTCGCGTCGGAAGAAGTCAATGTCGTGATGACGTCACAGCCTCCCTCTCTTCCTCGCGTAGCTTCCTCTTGGCCTAATCTCCACGTCCTTGCTTGTGATCGCGCGTTGTTTCTTATATTTGTTTCTTCTTTCTGTTGATGTTCGATGCTGCTTCGTGTCCGGTTTTGATTCTTGGAGATATGTGATAACAGTCACTCAAACGTCGATGTTGATGCTTGTATTCTTCTCGATGAAGGACATAACCTTCGTCTTCATAGGATGTTTACAGTTGCGCTGATTGAAGATCCCGTTTCCTCAGTTTATTATTGACTTATAGCTGGGCTTCGATGATTGAAATTCTTCGGTAGGCTGATATGGTTCTTGTTTAAGTTTGATCTTCGCTTGCCACCATTATTATGTTCTTCCGCTTTGGCGAAAGACTGTTTGTCTTTTCTTACGACTGTTGTTCGTAAGCATTACTGGTTCTTCTTTTCTTCTCTCCTACGTTGTATCTTAGTAAAGTTGATTCTTCTTAGAATAAGGGAGATGATTCAAACGGAGAAGTTGATAACTTTAAAACAACTTTATTTCTCAACTCCATCACAAGAGAGATGGTTCGGTCAGGAGACCGCTCCGTTTGATAACTCGAATAGAACTAACTTCTCAAAGCATCGTGTCGATAGCGAAACACTAGCTATCTCAGCGATTCATATAAAAAGAAATAAGTAGTCCGCCGGCTCGGAAGTTACAAGTTTCCGGCGCAGGTTAACAGGTCAACCGCTTCCCATGGAAGGTGTTGTGAGCAGTTAACAAATTCATGAATTGATGATGTTTTCAAACAAACGTAAACCAGGCTACTGCAAGCATTGCACAGCGTGATCTAGATTTGAGATAGTCACGTAGGACGCTCCTAATTCACCAATGACCCGTCAGGTCATGGGTTCTATTTACAGATATGTAATTATAAAATGTATTTATTACACATTCATATATGATAGAACTAAGTTTATTAGTAACCCTTCTAGAAAAAGGTTAGAATAAGTAAACATCTAGCGAGATAAAATTATATGCTCACTTAGTTATTACAATTAGTTGTTATTTCATTTAATTAAGATAATTGTGATAAGTTTATTAGCTAATCTTTGAGAATAATACGCCTGGGCAAAGTAATATTTATTTAAACATTAATATTTTTAAATTTGATTTTTGTATTCACTTGTACTTTAAGGGACTTTCCCAAGACAACTGTGATTAATTGTAAGTTAGGAAGACAATCTTGCAAGACGCTCATAGGCAAATCAATATACTTATAACTAGTGGTCACGAGTCAATAAGTTTAAGTCTTATGTAATCAGATTCCCCAGAGGGGAGGGAAGAGAATTATTTCTTTGCCAAATGGTTTTCCGCCAGTTCAGGGTTGAAATGACTAAGTTGGGGAGGTATAATATATTTTCCAAATTTTGCCACTCAGTAATGTAACAAAAGCTCTCTTTCTTTCTCTCTCGTGCATTTCTCTCTTCATTTGTCTGCCACTCGCCCGTCCTGGCAGAAATTGCTGGTGCCAGCTACCAAAAGCCGAGCATAAAGCCAGAAACCACCGGAGGGCAAAACAAAGCTGATAAAAGAGGTCAACGAGAGAAAGTCACTTGCAAAGCTCACCCCAACCTAACCGAGTTCTAAGCTCCTTATATCTGCGGGGCTGCCTCCTTGTCCCCTGCCCTTGTGCCTCACATGACGCAGCCTGGACCATTACCTAACGACCTTAAGAGTGAAATTCCCTTCCTTTGTCGGTGCCTTTTATGAAACGGAGCCCGGCGGCAAAAGACAGTAAAGCGAGGGTGTAGTTGGCAGTCACTTTTGTCTGTTTTTCCTGAATTTTCCCATTTTTGTGTTTGTGCAATCGTTCATGGCTATCTCTGCTATCTCTCCATAGCCATGCTTCCCTGTTCCATAAAACTAATCTAATTTAAGTGCTTTGGCTCCCTGGAATGTGATTTACTAATGCTCATTGCTTGAATGATCCCCCAGTACTAGCAGTTGCTATGGTGATAGGCCTCCTTTTGAGACCTTTGTCCTTCATCCCCTGCAACCTTAGGGAGGACGTGCATTTATCCTTTCTTGGGAGGAGAGAAATAAGAAATAGAAAAAAAATAATAAACAAGGTAAATTAGAGGGGAAAAAAAATTATCATGACGAAACTGAGGCTAAGGTCAACAGACACTGTCGGATAGTAGACATGAACTGTTCCGGTCCCTCATTGGGAGTCCACAATTATCAGATCAGCGAGATATATCCATTTGACCACTACCCATTCAGGCTTGATAGTGTGGGTAGTGAGCTGTTTTTACTTTGGTAAAAATATAAAATCCAGCTTTGCCAAGCAAAATTTCAACTGAAAAATAAGCTTGATTTTGGTAGCTAGCCTTCAGAGGTTGTGTTGGAAATACAAATGATAAACCTCCGTGCAATCAAGGTGAGAACACAAATAGGTTTTATATGTACAGTAATTTAAGTAAAATCAATTATTTTTTAGTTTCACTAGTAGTGAAAGTTACTAATTTTCTCTCTCTCTATTATATATATATATATATATATATATATATATATATATATATATATATATATATATATATATATATATATAAACGAATTCCACAGGAAAATGATAGTCAGAAATCCAAGCGCTTTCGTCTTTACTCCTTGACAATGTCTGAGTAAAGACGAAAGCGCTTGGATTTCTGACTATCATTTTCCTGTGGAATTCGCTTATTTACGAAGTCACGTGCATCTACTGTGTTTTTTAAGCATATATATATATGTGTGTGTGTGTGTGTGTGTGTGCCGACGAAATTTTTAATTTTTATCTACTAAAAAATTCCCCTTCGATTAACATTATGAAAATATATTAATTCCAAGGTAGAGTAAATGAGATATTAAAGGATATTTGTAGCATAAGGCATATATATGAATAACGGTGATGTGATAAGACTCATAAACTGGCTACCTGCGACGAAAACACTGCACGGTTATGAAGGTCGAGGTGGGTTGATGCCGACTGCAAACCATCATACCCTCCCAATCAATACAATAACTTTTTGTGAGGTAATTTAGTCATTTCTTGCCCTTTGAGGGAATTCTGAGAACGTAAATTTATATTGAGCAAGTCGGAAGACTTTGGCAGCACTGCCGCATTTTGATCAGCCCTTTGTGTGTCGCACACAGGGTTTATAGAGAAATACCTTGTTTCAGGTATCCTATCGCCTTCACCCCTGCTGTGAGAGGTGGCTCTTCCTTATCCTAAACTCGGGCATACCTCCATTTTCGCAATCCAAGTTCTCACCACGTGTCGATACCGGACCATGTGATTTCAGTGCTACAAGCAACTGTTCTTTCTGTGATCAGTTGGACTTTGAGAGTCCTAGTACGTCTAGTACTTAACTTGTAAATACATCTCCTGTAAATTCAATCCTTAAAGTTTTCCTTACATTTTCCCTTGAAATCTAATCTAGCTCGGCCCTAAATCGAAAATTTATGTTCATAATTAGACCTCATAAGACCTTCCTTTTGATTAAGTTACATGCATTTAAGTCATTGTAAAAGCCAGAGGATCTCAAATTTATGAAAGTTTATATGTAAAGAATGCTGTAGGATAGTACTTCCATCAGTGGACCTCATGCGGTGCACTGTAGGCATCACTTCAGGTTCTTTGTCAACAGATACAATAGCTCACCACATCCGTCTTCTAACCATTTTCCATAGATTAGCAAGAAATGCAGTTTAAATATGAAATAGGAGCTCGGCCCACCTACTGCGCGGGGCTCCTGCCCAGCCGTAGTTCGTACAAATTAGTTTATTTACACACACCCATATATATATATATATATATATAATATATATATATATATATATATATATATATATCTAAAAAAATAAACACAACTGGGGGGGGGGCCTGTTCCAAAAAAAGATTAGTATATAACTAATAAAAATCTAAAATATGAAGGCTACTCGTCCATATGACAACCAAGAAAACTTCTTTTCAAACGTATTTTTCTTCATAGCTGAACATCCAAGATTTCCAGCTCATGGATGGCCTGTGGTTGTACAAGCCTATGTAAAGTATGGTTCATACGAATCCTCAGCATAGAAAGACGGTGCGTGAAGACGTGCCACCTGTAGACATGTCACTAATCGCCATCCGACAAGGTTCCTCTCGAAAAACTGAAGGCGTGAAGGACTGGAGATCATAAAATCGGTGAACTACTCCCTTATTACGACTGCATCAAACATGGCTCATAAATGCTACTCCGTAAAGACGCCCTTGAAGAATTGCTGTATACCGTAAGTCAGTCATGTCATCAGTCAATAAAACATTAACTCTAGAGCTAACGATCTGTCATTGGAAAGGTAAGTGTCACAAAACAGCAAAGTGTACCGACTGGCGCATTACGCTGCACACGATCTACTGAAACGGATGAATTTTTGCCCTAATTTATCATTAGCCACCTTGCTAAAACTTTGTACTTCCTCGAAGGCAAAATTCAATGCCCCCTTTAGCTGACACAAATACAAAAAGGGTATTTTAAAAAACAAAACTATTTTTCCACGAGAGAGAGAGAGAGAGAGAGAGAGAGAGGACTCAAGAATAAAAAAAAAAACAATGAATAAGATTCCCATGGGGAAAAAACAAGCCTTCTTATAACCCCAATTATTTTACAACAAATTCATACGTAATTCACTACACTGAGAAGAGAAATGAAATGCATTCAGTATGCGCGCATAGATACTCGAGACCTTCTCGAAACAAAGAAAATGGGTGCATGACCCAAGCAAAGAAAATGGGGCTAAGACAAAAGAGAGAGAGAGAGTCAAAGTCAAAGTCAAAAACCTTTATTCCATTATAAAATAGTTATTCTGCTACATTACAATATAAATTATTTACATAAACTTCACAATAATTGGATTGTAAAAGTCTAGGATATATATACATTCAAGTAAAATTTAAGAAGTATTGCTTAAGTTTCCTTTTGAATAAATCAGAACTAACATCTATACATTTTCTTATTTCCATAGCTGTCTACATATAGATATTCGTTCTGTCTTGTTAATGCATTCCTACGATTACCAACTGTAGGAAATGTGTATAGCCAGTTGGGATATTCTTTTCTCAAACTTTTAAAAACAAAAACACAAACATCTTCCTAACAACAGGCCGCATCAGTTCAACCTTGAATGTTGGAGACACAATACGCATAGCTGACGAAAACCAGAACGCTGCTTTCAGGAGAGGATACACAGTTCAAAACACTAGAAATTTTTAAAATCAAGAAGCTCGTCACTCTGCAAAATCCTACAGTTTACATCCTAGAAGTTTTAGCGGGGGAAGAAATAAAACCTGCACTCTACAGAGAATTAATACCTACTGAATTGCGAATTGCCTGAAACCTACGACATTGCCATCTTAGAGAGTAGGAGGAGAAGCAACAGAACGCATTATTATCTCCCATTTGTCCCCCTCCGAAAGGAGTAAAGTAATTCCCACATTAAGCAGAGCATTTATCACACCATATCAGAAATATTTAGAAATTTTCTTCACGGTAATCTGACCAAAGAATCAACCCTCATTAAAAAGCTCAGAAGGTGTAAGAGGGAAATCCGTCAAGTATCCTTGAAAATGACAACGTTAGCAGGGAAGAAAAACAAATTGAAGAGTCACAAAGGGGGAGCTACTTCCATATACTTCCTTTAGCAGCCAGTTTGGTAGGAAGCCTTTTTAAATAGGAAAATAAAAAAAAAATGAAGGAGTTCTACGTTATACCGGCCATCATGTATGAGAGGTTAACAAAAGGTCAGGAAACTTGTGGTAACAGGGTTGGCAATAACAACAACAACGTTAATAACCATAGCATCAATAGCAACTACAATAATAATATTAATAATGTTAACAACTTCAATGCAGGCAGCGAAGACAGCAGTAGGGGGAGGTAGGGTGAACACAGGTGCGGGTGATGCATACATTCCTCTTAACGTGCAGAGAAGCGCAAATTTTCCCATGAATGCTAAAACATTTACACCTCCACCGCCTTTACCTCACATTGGGGATGACCGTGCAAAGAAGGGATAGCCACTAATTTTGAATGTGCTCAACCGCGAAGTTACCCGCAAAAGAATAAATCCCAACCTGACTAGTGTTATCCCTATATTGTTCAAAGATCATCAGATACCGTATGTAACAGCCTTAGTTAATCATCTGCAAAATTCAGGCACGATTAATTGGAATGAAGAAGGAGACCTGTCACACCTGCTTAACAGATATAACATTTTAGTTTTGGCTAGAGAATTTCAAGCGAATAAGAGGACGGATGATGGGAACATGCCCAGTTATAATTATTTAATCGAACATGGTGGTATTAGTGAACGGATGGTGAGAAATACCGCTATAAAAAGACAGATAGAAGCATGGTACAATTCGGTTTAGAAAGGAGGGAGCAGAACAATGAAGAACAGGGTAGCAAAGAAAAAGGGGGATGTTTGGCTGCCGTATTGATGAAGCACGAAATTATTAGAGGTGGACCCGTTCATTCCTGCGGGTGTGATAAACTTTCGAAGGGAGCAGTTGTATCGGTGTATCGCAAAATTATCAGAAATGAACCTGTCCAAGTTTTGAAGGGGGGTGGAGCTTAGCATGAATCACAGCGATGGAGAGGAGAGGACGTGGAAACTCCAGTAAGTTTAAAACTGCATTAGCATATTTAGGCTCACCGAGTGTTGATGTGCACGCTCCCATTCACTGTTCGAGATGGCTTTTTCACCCTGCAAGCTGGTTTTGGGGAGTTTATCTGAGACTAAGTTCGAGCAGAAGGAGTGTTGCCTGGTTGTAGCCACTAACTGTGTAACATGTCGAAATTATGGATTAGTTGAAGACATCGTGAGGATTTACCCCTACGTTGACATTGCAGGTCATGGTTACAACAGAGCCGTGGGAGAGAAGGTACCACCATTCTGACAGCACCTGAGGGAGAGAATATGTT
>NC_087206.1:55911323-55926323 GCF_015104395.2 Macrobrachium nipponense
CTTTCTTACAAGCGGCCCTTGGGAACGTAGTCAAATGCAACTACTACATCACTCCTCTATATTTTCCTCCCCTGTTACATTTGACAACGTCTCCTCACATACTCACAACATTCACACTATATTGCTTTCGTTAAAACCCAGGGATGTTTGGATACTGCCCCCCTGGATCTTGTTCAAGGCCAATCATACACTCTGTAAGTTGCACCGTTAGTTACTCCTTCTATACCGCTTCCATTCAAACTCACACTACTTCTCTCATTACTGACCTCCCAAATCCCATATGCTATCTCATTTACACCCTTCTAAATCTCCCGTAACTCTGCCACCAAATCACTTACCTCATCTATATTTCCGCCAAACCCTTTAAGAGACTCATTCATACTGCTAATCACTTCCTTACTACTTGGTTCCCCTCCTGTCGAAATCTCGCTTAACTCTATCAACTCAAACCCACACACACCATATGTCGCATCCATCCCCTCCCCAGACTTATCCATATTGCATTGCCTTATCAACCATCTCTACCCTAACATTAACCCCTCTATCATGCAGTCCTAGCTTTTCCCTTTCATTCCATTTCTTTACATTTTTCTGCTTTCTTCCATACTAAACCAACACTAACTGCCGATCCCCAAATCCATTTGCTCACTGATGCTCGGCTCATATTTATTCACTTTCAAGCATTCACTTATCGCACTCTCCTGAACATACTGTGGCACATTCCCTCCACCTGCAGAGCTGGGTATGGTGTGCCCTGACCTCATCCATACCCACATCCATTCGCAACTTCCCCAAAACATAGCTTGGTCACACTTCCAAAATTCAAAAGACCCCTCAAACTTTTTCCCTTATCTTATTCACATTCATCCTTCCCCACTCAACTACCTCTTTCAACACTTTATCCCCAATCCTAAAACTTTCAAATTCCACAAATCCCAATCACTCTTTGACAACCCCAACCTTGGCCTAATAATTCTCTCAAAATTCAACACATACTTACAGGGTGACATACCTATATTCTTTTGCAACGTGGTGTTGTACAGTAAGTTCCAAAACTGAAGCGACAAATGTCAGAGAATTTCGTTCGAAATTCACTAACTGGCAACTACAACTCGTAGCTGAAAAATATTTTTTTTTCTACAGTGAAAGCTCTATCAAGCAAAATAAAGCTAACATATGATGCACAAATATCAAATCCATGATATTTATAACAATCATAAGAAAAAATTACGGTAATAGTAATTATTTCAAAGTATAGCAATTACTTCAAACTATAGAAACGAAACAATTTGAAATTCTCGTTCAGCACAGGATTACCAACATTACTGATGTATATTTCGAGCAATGTGGAAACAGATATTTAATATTATAGTGTATTATCAATTATTTTAGCGAAGAGGCATAAAACCATGCAAGTATCAATAGAATGTGAAGGGAAAATCTCCGCGACATTAAACATAATCAACCATGAATGCACCTAGATTCAATTAGAAGTTAGGGGTGGTTGGTAGTTCTGATTCTTGCTTCTAGGACCGAGCATAAAACACCATCTTCGAGAAAGGCTCTAACCTCTGCTGCTACCTTCAGGTGACTAGGCCTAGTTCCGGGTATTGCAAGGCTTACAATGCAGGGCCACTGTCTGTTATTTAGGCAAAGATAGAACCTTCAGGACCGACACCTGGACCTGTCCTTGCACCTGGGAAACAGACTTGCTATATAAAAAATAAGAAAGTCGGTCGCAAGCAACCAGAACACCCGTAAAATCACCATCTGGTTAATTAAGTAGGGAGACGACAGACCCCAACCACCCCTTCCCCCCTCTACCTTTACCTCTACCCACAATACTAACTCCACCTTTTTCACTTCAACCTATTACCTCAAATCACGAATCATATACCAACCGTGAAATTTAAGACTGAATTTGCATAAGTGGGCGTATCATAAGGGAGTGATATCACCCAAATTCATATTTCCACTGACAACCAGTAATCAGTTCGATCCAGTCAAGTATCATTGCATAACATAAATTTATGAGTTTTTTGGGGATATATATATATATATATATATATATATATATATATATATATATATATATATATATATATATATATATATATATATAAATGTAAAGAAGCAACCCGAGCATGACCAATAGGCCTAGTGCTCGATTCTTAAAACAGGCCTCTGGTTATTCCTGATAGATAAAAACGTCCTGAGAGAGAGAGAGAGAGAGAGAGAGAGAGAGAGAGCATAACAGGGGATACTCGAATTAAAATAATGCTCGCCAAGCATATTCACACTCCGGATCGTATGGACAAGAATAGTCTCACTTATGCACTGAAGAAAAGAGGTAGAAATCTACGAAAATACTTGTTTGGTGCGACCCTGAACGCAATTCCGCATGCAAAAATTTGCACAATCGAGAAATTCCATGAAATTATTAACTAACAAGCTGGAAAATATATTTTCTTGATTCTTGAAATAGGCCTAACCATGTAACCAACGCTAAACGCGCACATAACTTGGATTTTTTTTTTTTTTTTTTTTTTAACACCAACTTGTCTTATTTATATTTCATTTAATCAGATGCTAAACTTCTCTGTGCTTTATCAAAAGAAATCATAATAACTTTCGATATAACGCTATAAAAGTAGAAAGTTAATTTACAAATATTAGGCCAATGCTTTTGAACACGGTTCCTGCTGCCACTATATGGTGAACACTTCATATCACACTTTGGAAGCCGCAGATGTTTCTTTGGGGAAATTCTTTTTTTTCTATTAATAAACAATTACTGAACTAACATTGATCATTCACTGGGGAAATACTTTGTGCGCTTGTACAGTTAATCACTGATACGTATTATCAGATAAATAAGATGACAATAATTGGAATAAAATATACTAACTGGCAACCCCATGAGTTTCTATAGAAGTACGATCAATTCTGAGATTTGTCGCTTCACTTCTGGAACTTACTGTACACCCACACCGCCTGCCCCACAGGCATATCCCAATCATTATCACAATTACTCATCATTCACAAAATTTCAGTCAATGTTCTAACAATCCTTTCAGCCAAACCATTTGCACTGGGCATATATGGAGTAGAATAAAGATGTATAATACCCCATTCCCTCAACATTTCCTCAAATTCCCATCCCACAAACTCAGGCCCATTTATCACTCAACATTCTCACAGGCTTACACACACACACATCGGCAATATCACTTGGCTCACCATTCGCGCGACAGTCCCACTCTTTTTATATTTGATGGGAATCACATACGCAAATTTGCTCATGTGATCCACCATTACAATCATTCCAACATGTCTTCTCGCAGTCCTTGGCAAAGAAACACAGACAATCTCAAGCATTTCGAATGGCTCTTTCATCTGAAGTCGCAACACAGGCAGACTTGCATGCACACTCTGATACTTTCCCCTCTGACATTCTTCACATGTAATGATTACATCCTTGCAAATCTTACTTAACCCAGGCGCATACAATCTCTCTGATTCTTTCCCATAACTTATTCTTCCCCATGTGCCCAAACTGATTGTGGACCAACAGGCACATACTCACGGCTGACTCAAAGGAAACACCGGCACATACACTCCCCCCCCTGCAACTCACACGGCCAGTCTTCCACATACACTCCTCCCAAAATGCATTCTCGCAACTTACTTATCTCCAAGCACCTATCTTGCATTTCCTCAATTTCTTCCTTGCTCAACAAATCATTCTCACTTCTAGCAATATCAATCATACCCACAAAGTTTGCAATAAATACACTACTATCTTGAATCCTTGCTATCTTACGACCCCCCTTTCTAAGAACCCCGTTCCCTATGTCTACACCTACATCATGCATTCTCAAAAAATCTATCCCTACCAGAAAACAAGCCAGCATATAATTTTCTCCTATGATTATAAAGTTATGTGTCACTTCCAACTCTCCTAACCTAACCTTCAGCTGTACCTCTTCCCATACTAAAATACTTCCCTGTCCTAACCCATGTATTTTGACACTTGTACACTGCCAATGATCCACTCACTAGGGAAACCTGTGCCCCCGTGTCAGCTAAGCTACAGTACCCACTATCATTCACTCTAACAAATGTCACCATTTTCCCTTGGGTTTCATGCATACACACATTCACTGCCATGTCTACCTCACCACATTCATCCTCATTTATCTCCCTACTTTCATACCTGATTCAAATCCCCTTCACAGTCCCCTTGTCTGACTACCCAACTACAACTGTGTTCCCTATACTGAATTCTCAAAACCCCATGCTCAGTAGTATTGCAATTAACTTCCCTCTATAATCAAATGGTCTGTCCCATCCAAAATACAAAAACACTTCTATTCCAAACAACTTTGCTACCACCAACAATAATTGCGATAACATCTCCTCTTCCTTAGTTTGTTCCTCTGTATAAGCCCTTACCTTCTGCACATCACTCATCAACTCTACTCGCAGCTCATTTGCACTCTTGGACACTCCCTCAACCAGACCCTTACGCTCCAAATCTTTCAATGCTGAAAACAAACACTCACAAACTCTATCATCTTCCACAAACCTCTCTTTTACAACCAAACCCTCAGGCCCTCTAGTCAGATCCCAGTCACTTTTCATGGGATTGTCACCCTTACCAATCTGCAATCACATTTTTACTCCCCGCTACATACCCTAACCTAAAATCAAACTCACTCAAATCCTCACTTGTCCTTGCAACCCTAGCATTCACACTTTCTTTCTTAATCATATATACTAATGGCTTATGGGGCGTCCTTATGTCAAATTTTACCCCATAAAGAAATACTTTCAACGTTTTCACTCAAAGCCTTATAGCCGCACGCTCTTTTTCAACCACTTAGTACTTTCACTCCACTTTATTAAAGGCTTAGCTCACATTCACCTCTTGCAACTGCACTAAACATCTGTACAAAACATCTGTATAAAGCTCAAGCATATTCGTGTCCTCGCCATAATCCAGGAAAGCTAAGGTGACATCCCTTGCAGCCTCCTCTTTCAATCTCTCAAACGCTCTCACCATTTGCTCATCCCACTTCAGCTTAGTACAATTTATCTTTTCTGTCCATTCAGTCAGTGGCTTTCCTATCCCTGAACAGTCCATAACAAATTTCATTCCAAACTCAATCAAACCCAAAAAACCCTTTAATTCACACATGGTCTTCCTTACACCACTTGCACTCACCATATGGCCAAGAAATTCCACCTCCCCACCCAACCACGTACATTTCTTAAATTTCACTTTCACTCCAACCTCTTCCAAGCCATCTAGCACCTTCTCAAGCAATGCCATATTCTCTTCAACAGTTTTGCTCACAATCAAAATATCATCTATAAACACTGTCACCTTCCTTCTATCAAACCCAAACAAAACTACATTCATTGCTCTTTGGAAGGCAGCAGGAGCATTAGCCAACCCAAAACTCAAACATTTAAACTGGTAGTGGCAAGTACCACTTGAAAAAGCTGTAACAGGCCTGCTCCCCTCCTCAGGAGGCATCTGGTAATAGCCCCTTACCAGATCTAATTTGGTAAACACTCATCCCATGCATCTTATATACACAATCAGACACCACATTTATTGGGAATTGCTCCTTCACAGTCACTTCATTCACCCTTTTATAATCTACACACATCCACAGACTTCCATCCGTCTAACGGATGGAAGTCACTTCTCTCTATTACTCTCACTCTCTCAAGTTCCTCACACTGCTCCTCAATCTCTTGTGTAATAGGTATGGAAAAGTGACGGGGACGCTGATATATAGGGGAATCGTTTTCCAAAACTGTTTTAAATTCCATAAGCAGACCGCCAAAATCATCGTCTCCATGCTTCAACACACCATGCCTATTCCACATCTGCATCAATCGCTCCCTGTCATCATCACTAACATTTTCATCCATTCTAACTCTTTCTCTCAACTCATCATACTTCCAACTATCACCTTCCTCCACACTACCTGTCATCACCTGCTGTACCCTGACGTACCTTTCATCGTCCACATTTACCAATGTATATAGCAACCCTACACAATCACCTTCACGTATACCCTGCACTAGCTTCTTCCTAGCACTCGGCAATGAGGCCGTAAAAATCCAAGGATTCTCCATGTCTAAGACCCTGTCATACACATGCACACTTGCTCTTACTGACTTGCTCACATCCACACCTTCAACTACATATTCACACTTGTCACACTGGCGATCCAAGACTATCCGGCCACACAACTTTCACACTAAAAACTTCCCTGACCTCATGCAGCACTTTTACACTCTCTTTCAAAACCAACGGCACCCCTTCCATAGCTTACTGTTTATTCCTCCATCCCTATCCAAGTACAACTCTCCATATACATTCACTTTCATATGTAATCCCACACTTCTTCAAGAACCTGTACCCTAACAACAATCATACTTATCATTCATTCCCTCAATCACATAAAAGTCACTTCATCCATCACTACCCTCTCGATTTCTATCCTCTCACGCAACATTCCCACCATAGGCATATCTAAATTCCCTATTCCTTGTACCTCCCCTTTACACTTCCTAACCTCACACTCACTCCGCAACTTATCATATCCATTCTTAAAAAGAACATTGACACTACTGCCGGTATCAATCAAAGCAAAAAATACACCTTTTGCACCTTACTTTTACACTCATGCATTCATGGGCTCTATCCCCAAACCCTTCTTCCTGCAGCAACCAATCTCGTACATGCATCACTCTTACTGCCCACACACTAGAGGTTCACTCAACTGCATCTCCTTAACACCTAGTTTCCCAAATTCCCAGCCTGATTCATCCTCTTTCGCCTACACACACTCACTACATGACCTTCCATTCCACATTCAGCACACTTTGCATGCTCACTGTTCTTTACACATCCTGGCATAATGCCCATGCTTTCCATGGTTGCCACAAACCACGTTGATATTAGTACCCCGACAACCACTAGCTATATTCCCTGTTTGCCCACACCTATAACATTTAATGTCCCTATCTCTCTGACACTCACTAACTAAATGACCCGTCTTCTCACACCCGAAACGTGCTCCTAACACCCAATGACACTCATTCTTCTTATACCCTGATTCCCCACATCTATAACACTTCTGCTCTCGCTCACAGCTAACTGACCCTAACCTCCTGACATTTGCACTTCTATCTGTCTTAGGTTTCACCACACTTACATTGCTTGCTCTAACGCTCCTATCAACCACTCGCTCTGCCATTCGCCTAGGCCCCTCTAAAACTGCCCCTCTATAACTCTTAAGCTCTGGTTCCCTTCATCTACTACAGTCCTAACACTAACACTTCACTCTCTTTCATACACCTATCTGGCTCATAATCCTCTACTATTTCTAAAATGTTGTTCCATGTCAACCTTTCATTCGTCCGTCGCATTTTCTTCTTACGCTTTAAATTTACAAACTCATGACGCTCACTGGTACTGTCGCCAATAACTTTTGAACTAACTACTTACACTCATTTATCCCTTTGTCCCCAAAATTTATTCCTAGCTAATGTTTCCAACCTACAGACATACTAGACAGAAACTCACCAGCATTCATCCTTGCCTCCTCAAAGTCGTTCCTCCTACTATACCTAGCACTACCTTTTACCCCCCTATCCTGTTTATAATCCTAGTTTTAACAATTTCATATGATATATCTCCCACACTCATCATTATCCCATGCATAGTCCGCAAATACTCAGTCAAGAATTCTCCTAGATCCCTAAACTAAACTCTCCTATTGTTTCCGTACTTCGCCATACAATATTCGTCGTAATCCTTGAAAACGTCCCCTATTTCCCTACTCCCATATTCCTCATATTACGCACATCGGGATACCTCTCTCATGTACACAGCCTTTTGTACTTCTCACTCACTTTCACTCTCACTTCCACTACTTCCATCCTGATTCCAATTTACCTCCTCCAAATACAAGGAAGCAACTTCCATACTAACACCCATGCTCTTGATTACGCTTTCTTACCCTTCTTCTCTCTACCTACCTGTTCCCACTATATGTTAGAATTATATATATTATTATTTATCTTATATATATTATCTATATTATATATATCTATGTGATATATATATATATATATATCTAGATATCATTATATATATATAGATATCTATCTATATGATATAATATATATATATCATGATATATCTTATTATATCTTAATAATATATATATATATCATCTATATATATATATATAGATATATATATATATATATATATATCATATATATATATGAGCGAAGAATTATAAAGTTATAAAATTCATACGACAATTGTAATGTTATCAACAAAATGAGGTTATGCATACCTGAGCTTTGCAATGAATACGGAATAAATGCTGTATTTTCTGGTCTTAGAGGTAAATACAAGAATAAATTTCATCACTCTAACCTAGAAGATAACTTAAGGCCTAATTAACTCAAGAAAAGTTACTGCCGATGATGCAGAGTTAGCTTACGTCTATTATACAGTAATGCTTCCAGATTCCATGCTGTGTCTGTTTAATCTACTTAGAACAAATATGTAGAATCTACTGGTCATTTTTCTACCAGATACATATGCAGTTCTTTGCTCTTTTTTTATCTTTTTTGGATACGCTTGTCACTACAAAGCCTGAAGATCCAAGTTCAAAAACATTTTAAGAAGAAATTGTGATGTCCGGCCATGGGAGACGAACTCAGGTCCAATAATCACAAAGAGGTCACGTTGCCGACCTGACCACGCTTTGGCTCCTCTCTCTCTCTCTCTCTCTCTCTCTCTCTCTCTATATATATATATATATAATATATATATATATAGAGAGAGAGAGAGAGAGAGAGAGAGAGAGAGAGAGAGGAGCCAAAGCATGGTCAGGTCGGCAACGTGACCTCTTTGTGATTATTGGACCTGAGTTCGTCTCCCATGGCCGGACATCACAATTTCTTCTTAAAATGTCTTTGAACTTGGATCTTCAGGCTTTGTAGTGACAAGCGTATCCAAAAAAGAAAAAAAAAAAGGAGCAAAGAACTGCATATGTATCTGGTAGAAAAATGACCAGTAGATTCTACATATTTGTTCTAAGTAGATTAAACAGACACAACATGTAACATGGAATCTGGAAACATTACTGTATATATAATAGACGTAAGCTAACTCTACATCATCGGCAGTAACTTTTATTGAGTTAATTAGGCCTTAAGTTATTTTCTAGAGTGATTAAATTTATTCTTGTATTTACCTATAAGACAAATACAGCATTTATTCGGTATCCATTGCAAAAATCAGGTATGCATAACCTCATTTTGTTGATAACATTACAATTGTCCTATAATTCTTCGCTTAGTAACGACTTTGCAAAGTACAATTCTGTGTACGCAATTACCACTTGAAATATTTCTAATAACGGTCACCCAAAAGTAGCCATTCGGTTGAGAGATTCAGTTGTCTGGGCTTCTAGAGCGATTTACAAATAAGCAGAAATGTTTTCCTCAAATCGTCATTAGAGGCAGCTTAAAGTATCAATTACAACTACTTTCGAAGTATATTCCATATTATTAGAAACTGCACATAAGACGCTATTCTCTCTCTCTCTCTCTCTCTCTCTCTCTCTCTCTCTCTCTCTCTCTCTCTCTCTCTCTCTAAGAATCCATCACAGCCGATCCTACAGAAGTCTATTGATTACTATTAGAGTTATCAGCGGTCTCTTTACCTTTCAAGGTAATTATCTCTGCAGTTCCAGACACACCGCCTTTAACAATTTCGTCTGCAGTGCGACACATCTCTGTAATAACAAGGTTTAGAGCTCTCGCCCATTTACGACGCTGCTCGTCTCCTTTTACTCGCGTTATAGCTGTTCCTGGGTCAGCAATTTCTGTGTGTACTAATACTTCTTATTTTGCATTTGTTTCGTCATTTGCTTTCTGAAATTGCCAGTCCTACTTTACGTACTCAGTAGGTCACTTATCCCCGTTTTAAAATTTAACGGTTTGGGTATTCTTTTCTAAGTATGGTGAAGTAATAATATTTGTAAGTTTTAACTTCTTCAGCGTTATTTTTTCATTATATCTTCCACAGTCCCGTTCCCACGAGGACTATTGATTTCGGTTGAATCCCGCCCCGATGCAGCGAATGCGGGTTATTCTCATCACACAGATGCAACATCAGTCCGGGCGAAGACGCGCAAGTTAAGCGTTCCTCGTGAATTAAGGAAAGCGACTTGTGCTGCTGCACGGTAATGAATGAGAGACTGAGGAGGTGTCCTTTCAAAAACTATAACAGCATTCAATATTTCTTTCATTTTATTTGTTATTATGTATATATATATATATATATATATATATATATAATATATATATATATATATATATATTATATATATATATATATCCCTGTCTAATTATGAAACTCCAGATACGTGTTCAAATCTCGCTAAGGACAACAGAATTGATTCATATTATTGCTTTTGAACCTAAGACTTTGTATTCACAATCGTATCCAAAAAGAGCATTGTCGTTATTACAGTCACATACCTGGTATCTGATAAAAAGTAACGATATATTTATGAAAGCAGTGAGAAAAAAATACGTTATCAGCGGGGTAACTAGTAAAAATTGCATTCGTTTTCTGACATTCAGTCAATGAAAATTAAAAAAAAATAGCTTTAATGATACTCTCGCATGATGACGCAAGGCAAATACAGCATCACACTCTCCATGAATAAGATTACTCCAGATCATAACTGCTACATCATACTTCAAAAAAGGCATTATAATGTGTCACAAACGCCATATTTTGGTTTTATTTTCTTCTCCTTTCCTCTAATAATTTAGAAGTTCGAAAGTAACATCAAATTTTGGAAAACAGTCTAGTTATGTCCAGTGGACGTAAAGTTCAATAGGGATAATGTACAGCGTAAGTAATGTCCAGCATACGTAATATCCAGTAGATGGGCTTTATGCTCTCTTTTTTCATATGTTGCATGAGTCATGTATTAAATTATAAGGTATTTTTTCTGAAAATAAAACACCTCGAATTCGAGTTCCGCCGCGTGAGGGATTGGAGTCACAAAGGCAGCAAAATCAGCAGCAGCATCAGTGGCGGCAGCGAATTATGGATAGGAACAGGATCGGAAGCGAGTCCGAAACTTCTGGACGAAATTCTTGAATAGGATGAAGAAGTGAGAGACACAGTCATTGAATGTGGAAATGCGATTGTACAGTCTCCTCATCTTCTAATATATACACGGTTGTACTTGTGCGTTATTGTAACATCTTTATCAAACAATGTTATATTTCTGTTCTGTTATATTCCGTTGTTCTAATGTGTGCTGATATCCCTTTCAATCATTACCTCTTCATCTTTTCTGTTATTAGTATTATTAGCAAGGAGGAATTATATGGATACTCACTGTTATAAAAATCGATTGTACGGAGTTGTTGAATAAATAAATATGAGGGTTGTCCGTATAAGAAGGCTCCCAAAGATTTTCCACAATGAAAAACATGATTATTGGCATTGAATAATAGATTTTTGGAAAGCTTATATCAATGCATTTTTGCATGCTGTGTACTAGTTTCTTTATGCCTGAATCGTAGAACTCTCCCACCGCTCCGCAAAGGTAGCTTCTTTCAGCTCCTCTCCAGTTCTGAAATGTGTTATGGACGTCTGTACGTCTGTCTTTGAATTCCCTGCACCATTAGCGCTCGTGTTGTACGCTCATACACTTTTCTCTGTAGACTTCACACAGTTGGGAATGAATGTCCACCAGTGCAGTGTTTTTTGCACTTACCGGCGGGAGAAGGGAGAGGGAGCTCCATCTCTATTGGCTGCTAAGCCAAGGCTGAGCTTCGCAGACCTCTAGGCGGTGGGGGGGGGGGGGGGGGGGCTGGGAGAGGGGGAACCAAGCTACACGCCAGTGTCGCCGGATCCCGCGTAACAGCGTTCCTTGCGACTGCAGCTCCTTGAGAACCTTATTATACGGACAACCCAAGTATATGTTATTCATGTCTGTTCACCTCCTTCAATAGGGCTTGATGCTGTCAACGCACCATCTAAGCTCCTCGTAGTACGACTCTTCTTATTGTCTTGATTTCTAGTGGGAGTTGAAAAAAAAGCAGAGTAAAACCAGAGAGAGAGAGAGAGAGAGTCATCAACAGAGAGACTGTAAAAAATAAATAAATAAAAACGATACCACACGAGAATATAATAAAATAAGACGACAATGAAGAAATTAAGTATTACAGGAATGTTTGGAGTTGCCAGGTAGTAGTTACTTTTGTGACATTCAGGGATGTACAAATTTGCCAGATAGTAGTTTTTCACATCACGGGTTCTTCTGTTAAAAGGTGTTAGTGTCGCATTATGTAATAACGTAAGGAAACACGTTAAAGTGGGAAGTAGGTCAGCCTATGACTATGTGTAAACATAGCGCATGAAAAATTGTATCTTCTTCATATATTATGTGAAAAGTGAGGATGGGAGGCGGGTGATATTCATGTTATTTTCGGAACATTCAGCAATAAGGCAGCTCGGGTGCATAACACATATGAAAAGTATATGAAAAAAGTATCTTCTTCACATAACAACGAATATAGTTATGAGTTCAATATCATGAACAAAGTATTCGAGTCTTCTTTTAAAAGCAAATGATTATAACTGCGCATGCAATTTTTTTGTTCTTTTCCAAGAGAGAGAGAGAGAATTTAACGTTATACCATGTTCATAAAATAGCTATTGTAGTGGTACGAGTGTTTTGCGTGACATATTAAGTCTCGAACGGGGGAGGTTCACACGAAATTCGTTTTGTAACATGCAATCCATAGAAAAAAAAAAAAAACTGGCTTTGGTGATACTCGTTAACTATGCATCTCTTTCTCGTGTCAAATTATTATTATTATTATTATTATTATTAGATTATTATTATTATTATTATTATTATTAGAGAGAGAGAGAGAGAGAGAGAGAGAGAGAGAGAAGGAAAACGTATGAGTGGAAAAAGAGAGTGGAGGAGTGGGGTTGCGGCGAGAGAGAGAGAGAGAGAGAGAGAGAGAGAGAGAGAGAGAGAGAGAGAGGCTTCACCTGTTTTGAGCTACTTTATCTCTCTATGTCTTTGATCAAAACTAAATGGCCTCCACGGCCATAAAAGCATTTTGCCCGTCCTTATCAGATCACCAATCAATTTGTACGGATTTGTGGCGTCTCTTTTGAGTAGGTAATTTTGAGTAGATATTTCTGAGTAGGTATTTTTGACTAGAAATGACGGATTTTTCCCTACTATTGCTCGGCTTGGATTCTAAAATTCAAAATTCAAGTTCGGAGATAGTGCGGTTTGAAAAAATTATTTAGAAGAGGAATTTTAGCTTGCTATGATTACATGGATAAATTTTGGGAGATGTTTGCCTTTACATGAATGCACTCCTCATAGTGTCACAGTCATGGCTCTTAGTTTTCTTAAGCAGCGTCCATCCAAAATTTAGTAGCACTGAGAACGAACCACTTTTGCAGTTTTTTTTTTTTTTGTTTTTGAGAATTTAAAGCTACTACTGGAGTTTATAAATAACCTGATAAGGATTTATTACTTTTGCTTAAACGGAAAGTTGAAGATCATGCTAAAGTTTTGCTAAATTCCCCTGAGGCAGATAAACAGTCACCAAGATTTTAAGTTGCTCCTGATCAAAACTTATGAGTCTGAGGAGGCGAGGAAATCTTCCACGATTGAGAAACTAACAGGGTTGAAGCTAATCCCAGGCGATGACCCATTTTGATTATGTTTTTAGGATAAGGAAATTATGCAAATCTATTAAGGTTTTGCAAATATCCTCGGGTGACTTTTTGACCTATTTTGCTTGGCTAGGTTTGGATGATGATTTTAGGAAAGAGCAAGTGCAAATTATTTGTAAGACGTCTCCCTCCATCATGGAAATTTTGGATAACTTCTTCATAGGTTGTGAGAGGTATGAAAACTCAAGAAGGTTACTAGGTAAAACCTATCTTGTAACAGTATAGTATCTTGTATCTTGTAACAGTAGTACTGAAAACTCAGCTAGTATGGCAGTTAAAGTACTCTCTCTTAAGAATACTGTTATACCTAGTTGTTTGTTATGTTCGAAGGTCGATGGTAAAGAAGTTAACCATGTACTATATAAATGTACTAAATTTCCAACACCGCAGTCTGAAGTACCGCAAAGTTCACTTGGCATGGAGTCCTCTGTAAATGTCACATTCGCTTATTCAAGTTGCAGATTTTATCATCCCTACTTTCGTTATGATTCTTTGCAAAGTAGCTGTAATTTTTCTGTCTTAAATGATACGGGAAGCCTTATAAAGGATAAGCTGCAGAAAGCCACAAATGGAATATTGGAGCTTGAATGTCCCGAATGAATCAGTTATGACCAAACTATCTATGAGGATGAAGCTATAGAACTAAAAAAACAGTTAGTTGGCTGTACTTAGAGCATTCTATCCCGAAAACTAGACGGCAGTATTAGAGGCCCCTTACTTCGTAATGGTGAGGTTTTGCACTTACTCTCAAGAAATTGAAATTTAGCATGGCAGAAAAAAATGTTGAAGTACAATTTTAGGAAGTTTGGAAATAATGAAAGTTATTTATACATTTGCTGGATCCGACTATTAAGTAGTAAAACCTATTCATGATCTTGAGCAATATATAACCACACACCCAAATTATGCTCTCTTTCTCCACATTGGAATTTTGAAGTCTGAAAGGGAGATCACCAAGTGTTGGATGGTGTTCTTTTACAGTTTGAAAGGAATGACAAAAATAAGAAACAAGACCTCTCTCACAATCAGTGTAATACATCCAGGTCCCAAATGAGCCAAAGCGGTCTTCTTATTTGGTCAGATATTGCTTATATATGAGTTGAAAACAACGTTCAATATGCTTTCATTAAATCTATGTGATCAGTCAAAGCTGTTGTTTC
>NC_087206.1:55933823-55941285 GCF_015104395.2 Macrobrachium nipponense
GAATAGTCCCGTAACAAATAACAACATCATTTACAAAATTCCTTGTATGATTGCCCATCGTTTTACGTTGGTCAGTCAAGTAAAAATTTATGTGCACGGATTAAGCAGCATATGTATTCAGTTAGAACAGCCCAGACTTCAAATGCACTGTTTATCCATCTGAGTGAAAAATCTCATTGTATTAATTGGGGTGATACCTCGGTAATTGCTAGATCTAATGATTATGTTTCAAGAAATTTACTGGAATCGGCAATTATACAAATCACTAATAAAAACAACCTAAATCTTAGTCTGGGAATGTACCATTTGGAACCATATATTTGTAAGATGTTTATGAAGGACCTTAAAATAAATGAATAACTAATGAATTAGTCCCACATGTATATAGTTATTATTTCTTTCTCTCTCTCTTCTCTCTCTCTCTCTCTCTCTCTCTCTCTGGTTCGATATTTTCTCTCCCTCTTTCTCTTGCTCGATATATATATATATTTATATTTTCTTTCGTCTTTTCATTAATAATAATTTTTTTTGGAAAAATTTGTGTAAAAATTCATGATATTAAATTGTATATGCTCCCGTGTTTTTTCAAATTGTACTGTTTTCTGGGAAAATCACTTGTTTACTGCGTGTATCCTTCAAGGTGTGGTTTCTCCCTCAGGCAGCTCCTCCCTTCTGTAGAGTGAAAATCGCCCTTATTACTTGCTAATCTTGTAGTGTCTGTTTGTATATAGCTTTCTTTTGACTATGTTGTTCTCTGTAAAATCAGTTTGCCTCAGTAAAGGGTCCGAACAGGACCGAAAGTACTTGGCTATCTCGCTTTTTCATTTTTTCCTTCGTGGCAAAAAACCTTTATTTATACATAGCATCACGTTTTATATACTTCGTGATCAAGTTATTCAATATATATTACACATATATATATATATATATATATATATATATATGTATGTATATGTAATTATATATATATATATTATTATATATCTTATACTGTAATATATAATATTTATTATATGTAATATAATATAATTATTATATACCTATATATATATAATATAGTATATATAATATATATTATCCTATATATATTTATGATATTATTATGATATATATATATAATTATATAGTATAATTAAAAAAAAAACATATTATGTATATATGATATAGTATATATGTTACAGTATAATATATATATATATATATATAATAGTTATTATATTATATAGACATTGTGATTACACCTTTATATATTTTTATAATTTATATGTGTACAATATACATAAATGTAAACACACATACACACACGTGCACGCACACACACATATATATGTATTTTATATATATATATATATATATATATTTATATATATATATATATATATATATGTATATGTATATATATATATATATATATAAATATATATATATATATATATATATATATATATATATATATGTGTGTGTGTGTGTGGTGTGTGTGTGTGTGTGTGTGTGTGTGTGTAAGTAGAATTCTCATGCCAAATCTGTTGCTGTATCACCATTTGTACTTTTTTCCCACTACCCTGCACCACTATAAAGCATGTGATTACACTTTATATATTTTATAAATTTATATGTGTACAATATACATTAATGTAAAACACACATACACACACATGCACGCACACGGACACACACACACACACACACACACACATATATATATATATATATATATATATATATATATATATATATATACATATATATATATATATATATATATATATATGAATAACTTGATCACGAAGTATATAAAAGATATATATATATATATATATATATCTTTAAAGCATGTGATAACTTTTTTCTTTATATATAAATACATAAAGTATAATCACATGCTTTATGGTGGTGCAGGGTAGTGGAAAAAAGTACAAATGGTGATACAAGCAACAGATTTGGCATGAGAACTCTTATTATCCCCTTAAATCAAAATCAACCTCTGGCCACCTTAGTATACTGCTATTTCCGAGATGGCTCCATACGTATTTGCTCTATATTTCAAATATTTTCATTCCTTAAGCCTACACAAGTTGCACATTGTCCATGAAAAGACTATGAATTTATATTATGGCATTCTTGCTGTTATTTATATAGACTGAACCCATCTTTCCAATATGGCAAACATATTTCCAAAATGGCCACCAAAGATATAAATGTCTATATCTCTTGATAGATGCTATGTTTCGTGCATCAACCAGTTTTAGCAAGTGCAGCTGCAGAGAGCTGTGCAGCTAAGTCCAGACTTGTAGCACTTACACCTGCCACGGCATTCCTTATTGCAGCCACACTTATTCAATTCATGACAAGATTTTGCTACTACTTGCAAATCTGTACAATACAGAAACCAGGCATCCTCAATCTGTTGCCATCTCCAGAGTCTTGGAATGGCAAAACTGGATGGCATACTAAAGATTGCCTCCAAATGTGCCCTGCTTAAAAGGCAGCTCTCTTGCAATGCTCACTAAGAGCAGCCCTTTTAAGGGGAATGCAATCATAAGGTCTTTGCTTCCTTGTCAGTAGATCAAGTCTAGCCTCATTTGCATCTTCATATGAACTGCTTCTGTCGTACATTGTCACCACGAACTCTTCACTGATTTGCAGGTCGTCATTTTCTGCAGCTGGAGGTGGTGAACTTAGTTTGTTGAAGGTGGGTGTGGCATGCTGAAACATAGACCATGTTTGCCATGCAGACTACCCCTTTCCATGAAAGGCAGAAACTGTGTCACACCTATTAAATGCATTGAAAAAGGGAAGGGTTGAGGATTTTGGTCCCTTGGCTGTTGCAATTTCATGGATAGGTTGTCCACCTCATGTCTTTTCTCTTCTAAATTTAATCAATAGTTTGTCAAAAACAGTTTTTACCATGATTGATGCTGCCATGATGACATTGTCTGCTTCTGAACTACATATGATTACACTTGAGATATCTTCATGCTTTGCAGCATATGCAGCATACAAAAGGACTCTAGTATCTGCCTCTTCATGAGTGCAGCCTGTAGGTCTGCAGTGTCCTGTTCAGCTTTGCTACAAAGTGCAGCATCCCCTTTGGTGACAATAATGCATGCTGTATCATCTGATGCAGATGAAACGATTGTGTCTGCCAAATATGCAAACAGTTCAGTTTCGTTCTGGTCATTCCTGAGGAAGCTGGTCCAATTGCAGGGAATTTTTGCAGTACTCATCACTTTGCAGCAAACTCCTGTGCCTCTTTTTTGTCTTGTTCATACTTTCATACTGTCTGTCCTATACACATTAAATACAATGGGTGCTTGTTTGTACTTCTGTACATGCCTATGTATCTTAGACAGGACTTCACCTTTTGCATAAGACTCAAATGTAGACCCCTTGGTTGGCATCTGAGCATTTACAAGAGCTGCACCATCTATTATAACATCAGTGGTAGGCTCTTTGTTATGGATGCCTGATACCTGCTGTTCTAGTAGAGGCAGCAGCTGTGATTTGGTGCCCTGATGCATCTACCCAGTCTGTGCCAGTGATGGTGGGCAATTTTGATTTTTATGTTGAAAGAATTCATTTAAGTCACACTGTCTGTTATAGCATGATATGAAAAGGTGTGAGAATAGATTACAGTCTTCCTTTATGGTTTACATTGCACTCTGTAGCAGAATCTTGCGACTGCACAATAAAACATTTTCTTGTGTACTGGCTCATAGAATTTGCTGGGTGTCTTGAGTCTCTCAATAAAGTTTATGAATTATGTCTTTCAAAGGCTTTTTATAGATCTCAAGGGTTCACTAACTTTGCTGTCCATAATTTCACGACTGTCTAGCACAGTCATATCCACTGAATCTTCCTCAAAAGGGTTACCCATTTCTTTGATTACTTTTGCTAGATTCTCAACCATTTCAAGAAATCTTTTTGCATAGTTTCAGTTTCATCATGAGGCTTACCCTCAGATTTTGGATCAGCATACTTCTAGTCTCAAACTCATCATTCAGTTGGCTTACTTCAAGACCAGCCACTTTCCACCTTCTGTGAGTATCTGCATCTTCAAATAGGCCGATGGACCCCCAATCTCCTTTCACATGAGCATCATTCTGCTCCTGTGCTCTGTCTATAGCCATTAAGGAAAAAGACCGAGTGGTTTTATGGGCAGTGAAATTTCCTTTTGTGAATTCAACAAATGTGCTGTTTTTCACAAATAAAGCAGATTCCTTCTTTCTCAGTTTTAGATTCTTCTGAATCTTCTTCACCTGCCTTCTAGCTGATGGGGCATCATCTTCTTCTCTTGTCTTACACGTTGACTTCCTTTTCCTTTCAAGTTTTGGGGATTTTAACCTCAGCATACATGATTCATGATATGTTGCTTTGTTATTTTCAAAGGTCTGCAGAACTCCATCACCTTCATCAAGCCTTTAGGAATGAAGTGGTATAGGCATTACATTTAACTCATAAAATTCAGGAATGTGTGTTGCAAGGGTAACATAGCCAGCACCAGACGTATTCAGTGGTCTTTCATGTGTGTCCACTTGGCGCAAGTGACAAAGCTTCCAGTAAGGCGCACTATCTCCCTTCATGGAAAGACGTCGACTTCCAAGATTGTGCTGCCATTGATTTTGTTCTATAGGCCGAGGGTTTATCCTTTTACCACCCATACATAATAAATGCGCTTTCCGATATGGGATACAACTAGGCTCAGATATGTCATCCTACCCCTAGCCCGATCATTCATTAATGCTATTTAATTCCTATGTGATCTGTACACCCTCTGGAAGAATAAAGCCCCCATCTTCCTTGACTCGGCTCTCCCACGTTGGCACATCTTGTCAATTCAGGTGTGGCTGTTCAACTTTGAGCTGGGGCTACCTAAACAGCATTTGGAAGACTCATGACAAATTTCTACCATTAGCTAGCACTGAACCTCATGCTGAGTCTCACAACTATAGTGACAAGCAGTGTGCCCTGGAAGTGCACTGACACAACACTATTAAACTCTTACAATGAGTTAATTAACCATTTTCTTATAAATGAGGATAACAATGAATTAAGTGGGGCTTAATTGATTTCTAACCTACAAAAGATAAACTGATCAAGCTGAAGTTACTCCAAATGTATTTATTACCTGACCTCTTACCTCGTACATAAACTTACATACTCATTTTGGCGGGCCGTTTTGATGTAGTGACAGCCATTTTGGATATTTCTAGGCAGCAAAATTATGTATCAATGCATTTAAAGGCTTGCTTTTAGTATTTTAACATAAACGGAATGGCAGCCAAATTGAAAACCTGCCGGCCTTCTTGGAAAATGTCAAAATTTTGCGTGGCCGGAGGTTGATGATGAGATAGAAGGTCAAGAACAATCGTAGTGCCAAGTTTCATGCTTGTATCACCATTTGCACTTTTCCCCTATCATTTTGAAGTTACCCGCTCCTCTATTAGGCTTATACTGAATTATTACTATATCATCTAGAAAAATAACGATGAAAATAATCTATTGTAATTGAAGTTCTAACGTAAAAATGGCTGCGAGCTACGCGTGACTCTATCAACATGGTCCTGGATATGTTGAAAATGACCAGAAAAGGGAGATTAAACAAATGAGTCAATTTGTCTCGTCTCTACCGGGTTCAGATAACGCTGAAAGAAAAAGACTACACTGATGCACTGCAATACCGGGAAATTATTAATTATGCAAAAATATAAATTTATCTTGGTATAATTTGGTACCGTTCTTTTTTACTGGAGGCTCGTTTTCAGTAAAAAAAAAAAACAAAAAATAAAAAAATAAAAAAGAATGCTCCCAATCTTTGTAGAATCTCCTTCGCTGTAGTTGTCGCCTGTATAGTTTGAATTGGACGAATTTCTGAATGCATCCATACTTGAGGCATCTCTTGAGAAATAGTGTCCAGTTTATTTTCCTCTCATCTGCGTGAACTCCTTTCCCATCTCCTCACTCCACGCAGTACCTCTTGCCCCTTTCGACGATTGATTGCAGTGGTGAAATGCTCTGATGAAGGCAATCTGAATCCGGTGAGGAACTGTGGCGCTAAAACAAACCGTAACTTTTTCTTCTCTTCTTTATCACATTCTTTTGTTAACAATGTTTAGGACAACTGTCCATCTTTAGGTTCTGTAAGCGATAAAAAATAAACACACTTATACTGCCCCATCCCCCCACCCGCCAAAAAACCCCCACATAAAATGAACTTAAAATATTACAATTATTACACATAAAAAATGGACCTAAATTATAATACTTTGCTGCTGAAGCCAGAGTTAGGTTTTGACTTTCCTATATAAAAGGTTTCTAATAGCCTTAGCTCAGTTTCACAAGGAAGTAACGTTTTTTGAAGACATTCTTAAACAACTACGGTTACCCAGAGAGGCTATTTTTCAGGAGATTAACGAACCTTCTCAATAACATCATGAACGATAACGGCGTGAAAGAAACGCGAGACCAAGTGTTATATTTCACATTTCCTTATGTATCAGATAAAATCAACGGTTTAGAAAGAAAAGTAAAACAAATAACGAAAGCATACTTTAAAGATGTAAAGATTCGAATGGTATTTTTTAATAATTTCAAAATTGGCAATCTGTTCAATTAAAAGGAGTTCCTACAATTAAACTGTGTTCAATGATTGTTTACAAATTTGTGTGTCCGAAGTGTAGTTCGGAATGGTGGGCAATTCAACAAAACTTGTCTACCAGAGCTTTTGAACACAGAGGCATAATTTCAAGGACACTTTTACCTTTATGTAAGCCACCTCAGTCCTCCAGAGGAGAGCATTGCCTTGGTTTATTCAACGTTCATTTTAATTTTTCAGATTTCAGAGTTTTATGTAAAGCTCTGTTTGAAACTGAGCTAAGACTTTTAGAAACCTTTCATATGGAAAAATTAAAACCTAACTTGAATATAGATAACTCTGCCTTCAGCAGGAAAGTGTTTTAATTTCAGTTCATTTTTTAGCTGTGTATTAATTGTCATATTTTATGTTCTTTTTTTTGTATAAGTGTGTTCATTTTTAATCTTTTACAAAACCCGAAGATGGACAGTTGTCCGAAACGTTGCTAACAAAAGAATGTGATAAAGGAGAGAGAAAAAAAAACACGGTTTGTTTTAGTGCCACAGTTCCTCACCGGATTCAGATTTCCTTCGTCTGAGCATTTCACCACTGCAATCAATCGTCGAAAGGGGCAAGAGGTACTGCGTGGAGTAAGGAGATGGGAAAGGAGTTCACGCAGATGAGAGGAAAATAAACTGGACACTATTTCTCAAGAGATGCCTCAAGTATGAGTGCATTCAGAAATTCGGTCAATTCAAACTATACAGGCGACAACTGCAGCGAAGATTCTATAAAGATTGGTAGCCATTTTTGATTGAAACGAGCTTATAAATTTATCTTTTTAAACAATTTACATTAGCTTTATCGCATACCGCAAAGATCCCACAA
>NC_087206.1:55941785-55959285 GCF_015104395.2 Macrobrachium nipponense
GCAAAGATCCCACAACCCCAGTTAATGAATTAATAATCTTTATTATTATTACTGCTGTAGACGCTTTTGATGCAACGAAGCTTATTCTGTTGTTTGGCCTATAAGATCCTGTATCCCACGGAATAAAAAAACTCTACTCTTCGTGAGAGCGTGTCAGAATTATTTCAATATTCTAATAAATCAAAATCCATAAAGGTCGTGAATCTCGCAATTGTTAATGAAAACAGAAATGTGGGAAGCATTCTGCAAGAGGCCTTTGAGAGGAACATCCAACAATTTGCCACTCAATATGGCTGACGCTGAGAATGCAATCTGTAACCTACGGAAGAATCTGGAGTAAACTACATGTCTTCAACCAGTGCTTAAATTTCAAACATCTTTCACCAAACAGTAAAAATAAGGCGTTGTGCCATTTTGGATATTTATTGAAGAGTGCCCAGGAGGTATTTGTAGCATTGCCTTTTTAAAGTGGTAACTGAATTGTTCCCTCGTCAAATTCATTATAGTTACATCAAAATAAATAATTTAAACTTTAAAGAGGCTGTTACACAAAAGCAAATAGCTGAGAACTCTCCTAAAAAAAGTATAATTCGCAAAATATACTGACATACAACATGCGAAAGAAAGATGCTAGGTTAAAATGCTCTTGGATAGTTTACTGTCAGTTTTGTTCAATTTCAGTTTACTGGAAAGCATGGTGATATTAAAAATATACTAAGTCTGATCATTTTTAGCTGATGCCAATTAAGTGATATTTTGAACTGAGCTTTAGATTAGTGTATTTTTAGTCTAAGTTTTATAATTCAGTCATCTCTGTTTAGTTCAACTGACGGAAAATTTAAAAATCTCACATTATTCTAATATTTTACATTAACATATCACATGTCACAATTCACAAGTAGAGTAACAGTAAAAGTGAATTGTAGCAGTTTTTATCTTTTGAAGAGATATTTCGGATTTAGCTCTAACCATTGTTTAAATATATAAAATAAATGTTTTGCACATTATTAGCGAGAAAATACATTTCATCATACCATGAACAATCTCTAACCAGCTCAAGCATATTTTTGGAAAGAAACTTTTCGTATTCGGGAGAATTTAAGTTAATATTTTAACTGATTAAGTCTAGGTTAATTTAACTGAAACCGAACATGTAACTTTACCATGGTCTGGTGGTAGCCTGGCCAATATTGTTGCCACACGCACGATTATGGCTAAATTTAACCTTTGATAAAATAAAAACTACTGAGGCTAAAAGGCTGCAATTTGGTATGTTTGATGATCGGCTGTTGGATGATCAACATACCAATTTTCAGCTATCTAGCATCAATAGTTTTTAAGATCTAAGGGCGGACAGAAAAATGTTGGGAAGGACAGACAAAGCTGGCAAAATAATTTTCTTTTCAAAAAACTAAAACTGTCAAACCAGTATTGCTCAGAACGTCATGGGTATATGTTGATCAGATCTACTAACTGATCAATTCAGATATGAAAGAAAAAGGATATGGAGTTATCAGTAACTTAGCACCACAACTACTGAAGAGAAATAAACAGTACAAAATTTGTTTCTATCAATAACATAAACGATAATAAGTGATAGATATATTTGAAAAAAAATATACTTTCACAGGTATTCTTCAATTTTGGAGACAATATAAAGATACAAGGTACGAATTACATGAAATAACTAGTTGAAAGCCCTACGCCTTTACTTTGAGGCAAAGCGCATATTATATATAATATATTGTGACGAAGTGGTGTAGAGTATCTGGGTCTGGATACCATTAATACTTGGGCATGAAATAGTCAAAGATCGGTGTCTGGACACCATTAATATTTGTTAACCCAAATTGCCAAGTATCTGGTTACTACACTTACCATTTGTACTTGCTAATACAAGAGACCCTTTTATTCCTGGGTCTGGGACACCCTTTGTACTTAGGGCACAGTTCATTCAAGTACCTGGTTGTTACTTACCTCACTACAGACAGACACCTGACCCTTCATCACAAATACTAAACGACTGAATACTCTAAAGGTAAGAGTGATCCCTTTTTTCTAACTGAACAGTCAAGAAAACAATCAGTCTAAGTTCATTAAAATATGTGTGAGGTAATCTTAATTAAAGGGCATCACTCGTGCAAATTCAAATTTAAGTATTTCCCTGATTCTGTTTTATTTGTGGGAAACGTCACAATTATCACTCTATATTTCTACCTAGACAAACAAAATATCATGTTGGTGGTTCAATGAAATTCTCATATAAATCTTAAATACAAAAATTTATTTCTAAATTCAAAATTTATAAGTGAAATTCACAATCTCAGGGAAATTGTTATTACTTGAAAACAAAAGTTTAATTAATTCTTGAATTAATTATTAAGCAAAATTAAATCAAAGTTTATCAAGAAAATTAATTAAATTAAACCATAAAGCAATAATTAAATTTGAAATTAAATTTAATTAAATGCAAGTTAATTCATAAGTGTAAGATTCAAAATGTACACAATAGAATATTATTCAAACTAATTAAACAAAATAAAGACAATGCAGAAAAACATAATGCATAATATGAAAACATTTAAAGCATTGACAGTACAAACATTAAGCATATAAAAATTGGAAATATCAAAAGAACAAAGCAAAAGATAAATGTTTAGAAATGATAAAACGTTGAAGTGCACTTCACAACATTTGTAAAAATACCTTATACACAGCTGCAGCGTCAACCAAAATGCCTGTTACAATTTTACACTTTTTCACTATTTTCTTGGCGCCTTCACAAAAATCAATAAATGCAATACTATGTTCAGATCCCACAAACAACACATATATTACTAAGAATTATATAAAAATGAGTGACTAGCTCGTTACACTAAGTTACTGAAACAACCTCGCGTCCGAGCGAGAGAGAGAGATTTTGAGGGAGAGAGAGAGAGATTATAACGCACGCCGCTCTGTCTCAAAGCGAATCAATGAATGGTTCTCTCACCCATAAGCGTATAGTCTATAGTTGAAGGCGAAAACATATTACGTCATCTCTATAGGAATAGCTATGAATAAGGCTCCCTTGTTCCATTCACAGGACCTACCGCGATAAGAAAAAATACGCTTACCTAATCTATTTACAAGGGGCTGGATAACATTGCGGCTTGGGGGGTCTTACGCTTGTTTTGCGCCGATAAAGAAATCACCTAGCTAAGACGTTCTCAAAGTGGGAATACGACTCCCTTGCAAAAGGCTTATGAGCTTTCACTCTCTGTGTGTCTTACGTACTTAAAAATGAAAAAAAATGATGCACTTAAGGCATGTTATCTTTAAATTTGGGAAATCTGAACACAGAAATAACACTTTCATACTATGATACACAAGATCTGATGTAAATTAATCATATTACTACGATTATAATTACATTCCAAACTTACATTATAAGAATATATATATATATATATATAGTATATATATATATATATATTATATATATATATATATATATATATATATATATAATATATATATATTTTATATAATATATATATAATATATATATATATTATATATTTACGTTTGTGAGTCGTTTTGGCATAGAGAATATACATAATTTCTTAATGACATGCCTTAGGGGCCTAGCAAGACTCACAAACGTGATTTTAAGGGAAAAATGAGCGCTGTGACTTACCTTGAGTGAGAAAAATCAATGAAATAGATAAGGTCGCCAGGCAAACCAGTCGATTACATTAAAATAATTTTATTTACAAAATTTATATGGTAAATGAAAATGACAGGTAGAGCCCATTTAAACGTTGTGCCAAATGCTAGAAAATGTATAATTACAAATGATAAACCCAACAAGAGATTGACTGGGCTACCTCCCTGACACGTGACACAAGATTTCATGCTCCCTGTAAATGACTGGCTTGCTAATTATGGATGTTAATATCTTCTACGGCAAGTAGGTATCCTTGGCAAGGAGCAGAGGGCACGGAATTCACGGCAGCAGGAATCTGGAAGAGCATTCCAGGTTACAATCGAAAAAATATGGCTTCTCTTACAAGAGTTATGAATAATGCAGTATGGAGGGGGTTTATCATGAAAACTATTCACAATAATGCACTATGGTGGGAGAACTCTAATTCTTATTTGAATAGTTTAATTAATATCTTTGAACAAGTCACAAGGTAGGACATGTGGGTGCTAGATTTGGGACAAAGGCTTTCGTAGAGAGAAAAGGGAAATTTGATTATGGGAAAATTGTGAGAGTTTTTCATCTTGGAGAGATAGGAGCTGGTTGAATTTGCAACTTCTAGACATACCTTAGCTTGTGTGTGCATATAGCTTGAGATGGGATGGAGGCTTCAACCAGCAAAAGTTAACAGAGGGCTGATGATGCAGCGGCAGTCACGTCTGACCTCTATAAGGATTATTCAAGGGGTAAGGACGAGCCAGGGCGCTCACAGGTCACCTCAGTTCAAGCACAGGGAGCGGCACTTGTCTGTAAGGTGCAAAACAGCCAGCACAAAGTTGTGGGAGAATAGACCTTAAGGCTAAGACTACCTACTGGCCCAACCAGCAGCCCATGCACCCCCCATGACCTGCCTCTCTCTACTGATTTCCCTAAATTCCCCCAAAGTCGTATGATGTGGGGAGTAAAAATGGCTCCCTCATCTATCTTAATTTGAATTACTGAGCTGTGGTGGGAAAGACGAATTAAAAACATAATATATCCGAATACCCTGGGGAAATCCTTAATTAACATTCAGCAGAAACCCGTTTCCAAGGACATAGGGGTTTATGAGATCCCCTGGAGGGATTGTGATAAATCATACTATGGTTTTACTGGAAACTCTCCCATAAAATAACACAAACCATACCATGAATTGGAACTCATCCCGAATTTTATGTAAGAGCAGGTGTCGATACAAATGTCAGATGGTAGAATCTTCACGATAAAACAAAAATTTAATAGGATCAACCTTTCCACTGGAGCCTGGGACTCTGACCAGATAGACAATATCTACCTTAAGGCAACAACGAAGTGGATTAAGATAATTAACAGAACCAACGGTGGCTTAGCAGTGACCCCAGGTATCACCTAAGGGTATATCTCCCACTATATATTTCTATAATGAAACTCCTGTCATTCATTACTTGAAAAGGGTGGAAGTGAGTCCACTGAAATATAGTCCTTAGCTTCAAACCAGAGTGCTTTAATGGGCCTTTTATACTTGATACATATCCTGTTTTAACAGAAGAATTTAATTACACACACACACACACACACACACACACACACACACACACACACACACACACACACATATATATATATATATATATATATATATATATATATATTATATATATTGTGACGAGGTGCCAAGTATCTGGTTACTACACTTACCATTCATTAATTGTTACCTCACAACAGCCAGACACCTGAACCCTAATTACAGGTACTAAACGACTGAATACTATAAAGGCAACAGTGATCCCTTAACAACTTACCAGTATTGCAGAAAATTAGATTAAGTTCATCAAAACAGGTGTGAGGTAATCTTGTAAGTAATTAAATTAATCAAAGGACATCACTCCATCAATTACCACTCTATGTTTCTACCTAACATCAATACAATTAAATGCATGTATACTGGTGAGAAATGAAATAATTATAAAAGTTTTAAATACAAAAATTTATTATTAAACTCAAAATTATAAGTGAAATTCACAATATCAGGGAAAATTACTGTTACTTGAAAACAAAGTAAAGTTTAATTAATTCTTGAATCAATTAAGTAAAATTAAATCAAAATTAATTGATCACAAAATTTAAGAAAATTAATTCAATCAAAATTCAAAAGTGTTAGGCAATACTTAAAATTTGGAAATTAATTCACAAGTGCTAAACAACAATAAAACTTGAAAAGAATTTTAAGTAAATGCAAATTAATTCACAAGTATTAAATTTCATTAAATGTGCAATGATTAAGTAATGAAAATAACTAAGTTAATTAAATTGTGAATGCAAATGCAAACACAGAAAAACGTGGAAAATACCAAAATTGCAAAAAGTATTAATCACACAGAACATAAAATAAAAACACACACTTCAATAAGAAAATGAATGAATGCACAAAACATAAAAAATCACCCCAAATGAAACAAACACAAAAAAAAAAAATTTGCAATGTGTAACAATGTAAATCTTTTCACTCAAACCATTGTAACTATTAGTTATTAGTTCTCTAAACCATCGTAACCAATAGCTATTAGTTTCTTACCAAACCACTGACTATTAGTTATTAGTTGCAACTAATAAAAATATAACACAATTTACCTTCTTGGTATACCAATTTTCTTTCTTTGGTGCAGCTTGTTTCACGCTCACAAAAACAGGTGTCGTTACACACAAATACAATGTTTGTTCAGATTCCACAAAAATGCTAAATAATACTAAATAAACTCTAAGAAATATCAAATCTGAAATTTACAAGTTACGAGTGACCATTCAGTAAGTATGAATCGCTACGTACTTTGAAATCAAAAGTGCCGTGCGATGGGGGGGGGGGGGGGATGGGAGGGGAGAGAGAGAGAGAGAGAGAGAGGAGAGAGAGAGGCGTGAGACGAGAGAGAGAGAGAGAGAGAGAGATGTCTGAACGCGACGTGGTTCTAAGATGCAATGAAAAACTTCTTCTTTGTATGGGTACTTCATGAGCCTGACGGGTTCAAAATGTTCTGAGCAAGCATAAGATGACGCAATGCTTCTAGAAGCTTCTAATGTGATGCAACTTTACAGACAAACTGTGAAATCTGCACATGGCATTCAGCAAAGATGAACGCGTACGAAACGAGTATACATCCATGTTCGTACCAGCTCAACAAAGACACGTACCCGATCAAGACAGAAATCGAGCGATAATCAAGATTGACATGTTTTGATAACAACACGAAGACTACCAGCTCCCTTAATCTAAAGGTGATGAAAAGTAACTGAAACAATTCTAGCTTCCAACGGACAAAGTAATCTCTCTCTCTTTTCATACTACGTTATATATTCTTTTTACAATATGTTATGCGAAATCTGAACACACATTTTAAACATCCTAATTTTGAGCTAGCTAGGAATCTGAAAAATGTTGCACAATTTTATACATAAAATTTTGTACAATCAAAGAGGGGATATATGCATTTTGAAAGTAGCAATATATATATATATATATATATATATATATATATATATATATATATATATATATATATATATATTAAGTAAGTGACATAATAAAAATATGGAATGTTAGTCCATATATATAAAAGTCTAAAACTAAAGAGGTCAACCAGATTGCTTGCAGGAATGTGATCAGACTAGAGACGCTAAAGATGACGTATACAATAAGTATGTAGGCTAAGATAACATGCCGTCACCTGTAGTCATTCAATTGTTTATAAACATTAGTCCAAGCTCCCTGCTTGAGACAACTACCCCGACCTATTATTCAAACGGCCTACGTGATCTGTAGCGTGTCTCATTTGATTGTGTGTTCGTATGAAACTATGTCATTGTATGTATGTTCATATGTTCGAACTACTGTCTGTTCCTTCATAACTTGTAACAGAGATGGTAGAGAGGCAGAACAGAGTTAGCTATCGTCATTAGAAGACCTGTACCTCTTTACCTAAGCTTTATCATGTAGAGGAATAGGATTAGCCATCATCATTGGCAGAAGCGATCAAGCTATCGTCATAGAAGACTTGTACGATCATACCTGATCTTCATCATGTAAAACTTCAGAAGAATATACTATTTTTATACCTTGTGTTTTCTACAAGAACCTCACCGAACCATGAGTTTAACACATCGTCGTAAAGATAATACCGACTTCGTAAGTGATCTACAAAACCCCAGACACTCCATTGAAGATGGAAGTACAATACCAACCGACTTAGCGTATAGATTATCGCTAGTCTAACATTACCTCATAGGGCGCCTTATCATACAAGGCACAAGCCCTAATATATATATATATATATTATATATATATATCAAGCAACAAATAACTACGTATACATTATTATTCAAGACATTATAGTAATAAGGTAGTGTGAGCATCACTATTTCTATAGTTGTCAGTCCTGAATTCCTGGATAATGAACAATAGATCTGGGAGAATTCTAATTCTTATTTGAATAGTTTAATTAATATCTTTGAACAAGTCACAAGGGGGGGACACGGGAGTGCTAGGTTTGGGACAAAGGCTTCGTAGAGAGAAAAGGGAAATTTGATTATGTGAAAATAGTGGGAGTTTTTCGTCTTGGAGAGATAGGAGCTGGTTGAATTTGCAACTTCTAGACTTACCTTAGCTTGCGTGTGCACATAGCTTGAGATGGGATGAAGGGTTCAACCAGCGAAAGTTAGCAGAGGGCTGACGATGCAGCGGCAGTCATGTCTGACCTCTACAAGGATTATTCAAGGGGTAAGGACGAGCCAGGCCGCTCGCAGGTCACCTCAGTTCAAGCACAGGGAGCGGCACTTGTCTGTAAGGTGCAAAACAGCCGGTGCAAAGTTGTGGGAGAATTGACCTTAAGGCCAAGACTACCTAATGACCCAACCAGCAGCCCATGCACCCCCCATGACCTGCCTCTCTCTACTGATTTCCTTAAATTCCCCCACGAGTCGTACGGTGTGGGGGTTAAAAATGGCTGCCTCTTCTATCTTAATTTGATTTACTGAGCTCTGGCAGGAAAGACGGATTAAAAAACATAGTGTATATATGTATATATATATATTATATATATATATATATATATATATATATATATATCTATCCGAATACCCTGGGGAAATACCTTAATTAACATTCAGCAGAAACCAGTTTCCAAGGACATAGGGGTTTATGAGTTCCCAGGTAGGGATTGCGATAAGACAAACTATGGTTTCAATGGAAACTCTCCCTAAAAGATTAACTCAACATAAACGACCAGTTAGTTATGGACAGCATACCTCGGTAATTTTCCACCATAAAATAACACAAACCCTACCATGAATTGGAACCCATCCCGAATTTTATGCAAGAGCAGCTGTCGATACTAATGTCAGATGTAGAGTCTTCACCAATAAAACAACCAAGATAATAGGATCAACCTTTCCATTGGAGCCTGGGACTGACCAGATAGACAATATCTTCCTTAAGGCAACAACGAAGCGGATTAAGACAATTAACAGAACCAACGATGGCATAGCAGTGACCCCAGGTATCACCTAAGGGCATATCTCCCACTATATATTTCTATAATGGAATTCCATCTGTCATTCACTGCTTGATAAGGGTGGAAGTGAGTCCACCAAAATTTAGTCCTTAGCTTCAAACCAGAGTGCTTTAATGGGCCTTTTATACTTGATACATATCCTGTTTTAACAGAAGAATTTATTTCCATTTCATATGTATATATATATATATATATATATATTATATTATCTATATATATATATATATATATATAGATATGTATATATATATATATATATATATATATATATATATATATATATATAAAAGCAACAAATAACTTACCCCGCATACATTACTATTCAAGACATGATAGTAATAAGGAAGTGTGAGCATCTATTTTTCTATAGGTTTGTCAGTCCTGAATTCCTGGATAATGAACAATAGATCTTTAGAAAATAGGTCGGAGCAAGTGTTTATTTAGCTTATGTGTTGGACATTCGCAACGGTAATGCTGTGAAGACTAGTTATAATAAAGGTAACAGGAAAGTAAAATTACTTCATTGTCTGCCTTACTTGATCAGCTTTGAGTGTATTAAATCACTTTAAAAAATATTCCCTGTACACTTAATCTTTCCAGATAATAAGGCTGAAAAACATGCCAGTTAGAAATTTTCCTCACCAGAGTAGCAACATTGTTTAGAAAATCCCACGTGTGGACTGTGATTCTTATTATTTGGGTCACTATAAGTTAATATAAATACTCAGATCCAACTGCCAAAAGCATAGTGTGCTTTTTGTTCACAAGTGAAAGATCACATATAACTGATTGGTCCCATAGTATACCTGCCACACGCTGAGTTGGCGGTGATGGTCCGCCCACTTCGTTAGTTCGAATCCTTTCTTGTATATTCACAGAAAATAGTATATGATAGAATCCTCTTTCTATTACCTTATTAAGTGTTAACCATTGGAGAACTAGAATAGAAATATTTTCATATCATTAAAATGCTATTCGGAGTAGGGAAAGAAAACCAGAAGTTTTATAAATTACAGGAAATCGAAAAAAAAAAAAAGCCAAAAAAGATAAAATTCCTTTGTCGAATGTAAGCAATGCTTTATTTCGGAGCATTATGTTATATATGGATTCAATAAAGCAAACAATACAATCCAAGTTTCATGGTAACTTATATGCTGTCGATTGCATACCTTTGAATATGCCGTATAATTATATGAAACATAAAACACCACGAAATATGCCTGTTGGAAGTAGGGAGGAGGTGTATTGAGAGAAACAGCCGCTCAGCGATCACCTGATTTTGACAGCTCGCTCACCGTAGACAACTCGACTGATTCAGTCAGTGTTGCCATTTCTATAATTTGCTACTTCTGAAAATTAATTCATGAATTCTACGGCAAAATTCAAGCGCCGGAATAATTTGCTATTTCTACAGAAACTCGTAGAAATCGAGAGAGAGAGAGAGAGAGAGAGAGAGAGAGAGAGAGAGAGAGAGCGCTTGACCCTCATCCTCCACCCACTATATTTTGCTACTGATACCTTGAAGTTTCACTGCGTTATAACCTGGTCTAACAAACATTTAAGAATGGAAATTTGCTTCAAATATATGTAAACATGCTTAGGTAAAATAAACATACATCTTGATACATTAAACATTTAATTGATTCAACAAAAGAAAATACATTAATCAATCATTGGATAGGCTACATCAAACAATAACTTGAAATAACAAAATCATTCATCATCGCTTTCCGACTCCTCACTGTTACTGGTGACGTTACGTTTATAAACAATTTCTCAGTTAGATGGTCACGTGCTATATCCCTTTTCCTATAAATATCCTCCACTTCTCTTGCATGACGCTTACATGACTTCAAGTCCTCTGCTGTTACTCTGTCTATTGCACGTTTAGTTATACATTCAACATTTGTCAAAGTCTGATTGGGATTTGAATTACATTTCTTAACCTCGGGCTGAACTCTCAGTGATAAGGAGGAAGTCTGAGTGCTTCATGGCCAGCATCTCTAGCGATTTTGTCAATTTCATACTCCTGGAGGTCTTGTGCTGCTTTACCACATCTAGAAGTTCGGTTTTGGTATAGGAGGAAGGGTCATGAGCTATATTGTGGTTAGCTAACCAGGAGACAATATCCGATTTCCTTGAACTGCTCACGGGTGCTTTGTTCAATATTTTTGAATGATAGAAGCATTATCTAAGACAATGAGCGACCTAGCGGGAATGTTTACCAGTAGCTGTGTTTGAAACCATGATAGGAAGCATGTATGATTCATACTATCATGGTAATCACCCTTATTACCATTTTTCGATCGGAAAAATAGCAATCCTCCTGGTACGAATCCATATTCTCCGCCAGCATGCATTATGATAAATCTAGCTCCTTTACCCGTTTTCACTCGTGGACCAACAATTCCATCGGGTAGAGTCCAACATTTGTCCACACACTCATTTTTTTTTGATTACCCATGTCTCATCCAGATATATTTCCGGTCTTGGAGAATCGGATTTTTGGTTTTCATCAATAAGCCTTAGATATTTATTTCTGGCAAGAACAATATCGTTCCTTTCCATCAAGAGCTTCCTACCGCTCTCAACTTTCTTATAACGAAAGCCGAGTTCCTTAACAAGTTTGAGAAGGGACATATAAGCACCAGGGAAATTCAGAGGTGGCTTCTTCAACCTTATCCAGCCAGTTTTTCTATTTTTGTTTGGAATTTCACCTCTTTCATAGAAAGCCATTTTTATCTCCCGACGTACACAGTCCTTATCAAAATCATCTAAGGCTCCCATTACTGGTGACTTTCTTGACCTAGGGGGTGGAGAGTGCATCTCTCCACGCTTGTGTTGCTGCTTTATCCGCTGAATGGAACGAACAGATATTCCTGTTGCAACAGCAGTCCTCTTTACGATATCATCTTCGCCTTCCTTATCATATTGCTCACGAAGATAATTGCAGACCTTAATTACGACGATTCTTGTCTGGCTCGTTATCTGTCCCATACTTTTTGTGTTATTTAAGCAATCCTCCATTATTATAGTTACTCCTTTATACTTCAGTGTATGTATAGTATATCGCTGAATGATTACTGAGCTGAGAGCTGTTTCTGTTTTTTCAATGTTAGCTCGGTTAACAACTGCGTTAGAAATTCCCGCCAATTATAGTAACTGGCTATTTTAGTGATCATTCTTCCTCCCTAGATAAGGTGCATGTTTTCTAACCATTAATTATGTAATTTGGACGCGTGGACTACTATATTCATACTATAGCTATCTCCGTATTTAAATGACCTTTACAATATACTGATTCGACCAATTTCTATATATTTATGGGTGATATTGAAGATAAAGAAATCGAATCAGAGTGCATTCGAAAATCGTGTAAAACCTTGACTTTGACTATTTGAGTTATACTTTAGTGATAGTTTTCTCAAAGTTCTCAAACGTTTTCATCATTTAACATACATTTTCATTTTCTTTAAAGAGTATAATTAACTTCTACAATAAAAACAACCTTAATTAGTAATTGCAAGCGCCTTCAACACACTCAAAGGAATAGCCACACGAATAGTTGCTGTAATCCAATTACCACCTTCGCTTAGCAAGGGGCGGGGCATCACTGCCAACTTAGCGTGTGGCAGGAATTTTTTTTATAGTATAATAACATGTAAAAATACTGTTCCTAGAAATCCTTAGGATCGCTTTCATATCGATAAAAAATGAAAATATTAATATAAGCTCAGGTCAATATATATATAGATATATATATATATATATATATATCTATATATATATAGCTCAGGTCAATATATATATATATATATATATATATATATATATATCTATATATATAATATATATATAAGTCAGGTTTATATTATTATATGGTTCTACTTTATTAATGCATATATCTTCTCCTAGACTGTATGAAATGTTAGAATAGAGTTTTGCAACATTTGCAGATTCCTTAGTTTGTTTAGAGTTATAGGATGTCTTAAAATGTATGTTCAGATTCTGCATAACATAGTGTAAAAGTTAACATATAACATAGATGTGATAGAATGTAAAGAAATTGAGGGATTAACTTTGTCCGTTCCAAGATAGTATTGTTTTCGTAACTTTTCATCGCCTCAAGATTAGGGGAACTCGAGTCTCCATGTCGTTTTCATAACATGTCAATCATACTTGCTCGCTCAAGTCTCGTTTCATACACGTACTTCTTTGTCGATAACCAAGTGTAGATTTCACAATTTTTCTGTAAAGTTACGTCATATAAGAAGCTTCTAGAAGGATTGAATCATCTTTCGTATGCCCAAAACATTTTGTGTGATATCCACTGTCCAGTTTCCATAAAGAAGAGAGCATTCATTCAGACTTAAATCCTCATAGCATTTAGATCTTCCCTCTCTCTCTAGCACGTCACTTTTGATTTCACATTAACGCATACTAAATGGTCACTCGTAACTTTTAGATTTCGGAATTCTTAGAGTTATTCAGTTGTATTTAGTGCTTTATGTGGAATCTGAACAAACATTGTACAAGTGTGTAACGGTGCCTTTTTGAAATATTGTTAATTGAATTGGTGAAATTTTTTTAACAAGCTGCAGCAGAAAGAAACAACTGGTACCAAGGTAAAGTGTGTTATATTTTTATTAGGTGCAACTAATAGTTACAATGGTTTGAGTGAAACGATTTCAATTTTTACACATTGCAAATTTTTGTGTTTTGTGTTTGTTTCATTTTTTTTATTGAAGTGTTTATTTTTTGTGCATTATCCATTTTTTCTTATTGAAGTGTATGTTTTTATTTTATATTCTGTGATATTGGTGCTTTTTTGCAATTTTGGCATTTTCTACATTTTTCTGCGTTTTCATTTGCATTCACAATTTAATTAACTTAGTTGTTTTCATTAATTAATCATTGCAAATTTAATTGAATTTAACACTTGTGAATTAATTTACATGTAATTAGATTTCTTTTCAAGTTTTATTGTTGTTTAGCACTTATGAATTAATTTCCAAATTTTAATTATTGCCTAACACTTTTGAATTTCGATTGAATTAATTTTCTTGAATTTTGTGATAAATTCATTTTGATTTAATTTTACTTAATTAATTCAAGAATTAATTAAACTTTGCTTTGTTTTCAAGTAACAATAATTTTCCCTGATATTGTGAATTTTACTTATAAATTTTGAGTTTGATAATAAATTTCTGTATTTAAAATTTTTATAAGTGTTTTCTTTTACACTAGTATATTTATATGATTTACTTAGGTAAAAATATAGAGTGGTAATTGAGCCGTTTTCCTTCAATTAACTTGAAGTGAGTTAGAACCAGGGAAGTACTTAGACTTTTGAAATCAGGGAAATACTTAGACTTAAAGTTGTTGATGGTGTGATGCCCTTTAATTAGTTTCATTACTTACAAGATTACCTCTCACCTGTTTTAATGAACTTAGTCTGATTTTCTACAATATTGGTAAGTTGTTTAAGGGATCACTGTTACCTTTAGAGTTTTCAGTCGTTTAGTACCTGTGATGAAGGTTTAGGTATCTGGCTGTTGTGAGGTAACATTAATGAATGGTAAATGTAGTAACCAGATAATTGCACTTCGTCACAATATATATATATATATATATATATATATATATATATATATATATATACACACACTCACACACACACTATATATATATCTATCTATATATATATATATATATATATATATATATTATATATATATATAATATGAGATAAGGCGAGAAAAACAATTCGGAACATAAACTCTTTCCTTTCACAATGTGATGAGCATTACGAAGATTGACAATCCTGGATAGATAAAGCGGTTAATAAATGGATACAAGTATCAGAGAGGAGAACAAAGTCGAAAAGAAGCAAGTGCATCTTGGCGGAGGAGGGCGCCTGGGAGGAAAGAGCAGCCATCCCTCGTCTCCAAATATACTCAGTGATTGGCGTGTGACATGCCATGATTTTAAACCTAAGACTTCCGAGACGTAAAAAGGAGAAAGTCTACAAATCAGAAATAGATCAAATAGTATTATCATTATTTCAATGAAACCTATTCACATGGAACAAGCACACCGAAAGGAGTGACTGAAATTCATGATCAGACAGGTGATATTGCATACCCCTGGGAGAGACGCGAACCCAGGACATCTGAGTGGCGTACCACGACACTAACCACCACAAAAAAGAACTATGTGGTTAAAGGAAATTAAGTGTAGATCGTCAAAGCACTGGCAGAAAGTAAAAGCAAACACGACATTATGAAACATCGTGGATAATAAAGCCTATTCTTTCTTGTATTTTTTAGAGGTCCACACACAACAACTCTCTCTCTTTCTCTCTCTATTTCCACTCCAGTCCAAGTGGTGCTCTCTTTTATACATTGTGAGGCTCAGGGTATTCTATATCCAGCTCTTTCTTCATTTCCTTCCTGTTTCCGCTCCACATTTCACCTTATTTCTAACGGCTGCGGTAAACTTTCTGCGTTTTGAGCTGGCTAGTCAGTGAGCGAGGAAGAAGAAGAGAGAGCGGAACAGCTCTGCAGAGAGAGAGAGAGAGAGAGAGAGAGAGAGAGAGAGAGAGAGACCGCGCGCGCAACAAGACATCACCACGCCAGGCCACAGGAACAGGCACAGCTCAGTTACTGCAACGTCTCCGTTGTGAGAAGGGGAAAATCCTGCAACGCCGAAACCCCCTTCCGTTATTGAGTGAAAGTCAATATTCGGTGCATGTGCGCTGTCTTGGCACTCGCTGGAATCGTGAGCTAGCGGAGGAATTGTCAGGTATAAATATTAACAGCGTTTAGAGCCAGTGTTGTAGCGAATTCTACCATGGAAACCATTGTGAGCCTTTCGATCGCGGGAGCTGACTGTGTTGCTTTCAGGAGTGATGTTGTAAACGGGACAAGACTGTAGTATGCCGGCAACGTGCTGCGTGCACTTTTTTTTTTCTTTTACAGTTTTTTTTATTGTAACTTGATTTAGGTTTACGAGTGAATCACATTGTGAATAAATGAATCATGGTATATATACAAGGATTGTGAACGAAGAAAAAAAAGAAAGAAACAAACTCGGCAATGTGAAAGATACTTACGGATAAAATATTAGTTTTATGAAGTGGATGAAATATGACTCAAACTTATTCATTGTTTTGAACTTAATGAAACCTATTGGATTGGCAGTTTACGAATTAACGACGAAATCTGGCAAAAAACCAGAGAAAAATAAAAAAAGAACGAATTAAGCCACGTGAAGCAGAATGCGGAAAAATAATTGACTATCATAGAGTAACTGCAATACAGCTGAAAATATTTGTGAGACAGTGATCACATACCATGCAACTGACGGACCCCGCACCAATATTAAGTACTGGAAAACAAAATACAGGTAAAAAAGTGATTGAAAGCTATATATATATATATATATATAATATATATATATATATATATATATATATTATAATATAATATATATATATATATATATATATATATAATATATACTATATATATATATATATATATATATATATATATATATATATATATATATATATATATATATATTATATATAATGCACAGGAAGCAGGAGCAGGAACAAACATGGCGAAGTATTTACACTTTATTCCGACGCGTTCGCATTCGGCAGAATGCATCTTCAGGGTCTGTATAATAAATAATGACTAATATAAATTAAATTGATTTGAAAATAGTCTAAAAATTATTTACAAAACTAGTTTAAAATGAAAAAACGAAACGTTCACACATAGATAAAAATACACTAACAATGATAAAACAACACGAGAAGTTAAATCACATACGTTAGTTAAAAGTTCAGATGGAAAGTTAAAACAAAAAAACCAATAAAATAAATTAGTATAACAAAGTTAAAAAAATTTTGAGGAGCACTGGGGGTCGACCTACCATAGTAAGAGATAAATACAAAAACTAAAAGAATGTACACAGAAAACCTTTAACTAAGAATCAATATACAGTTTCAAATTCAAAATCGTTTTTAAAGAATCAGTACTCCCCCAGATTCTGATACATTTATGGCGAGCTTTGATGTTGAATCCCTTTTTACCAATGTTCCTGTTAGGGAGACCATTAGCATAATTTTAGACAAGTTATTTCCCCAACCTGATTCGTACTTTCACAATTTTAATCGTTCTACCTTTAAGTCTCTTTTAGAAATGGCGGTGCTGGACACCGCCTT
>NC_087206.1:55964285-55974285 GCF_015104395.2 Macrobrachium nipponense
AAATTTCCTAGGATATCCATATGTATTCTCTGAAAGGTCTACTTGGTATCGGATATGACCCTAGTTTGCAGGAAGTTACCCATGCGGGTTTGCAAGCATTGCACACTGTACAGTTTTTCACAAAATTTTCCACATCTTTCCCCATATTTTTCCAAATACGTATACTTAGCACGCACCTCATTATACGTTTTTCCTATCCCCAAGTGTGGACTACCGAACCTGCAATGTACTATATCCAAAGCTACTGGAATTAGGACTTTCGGAATTACGATCTGTGTCGTGGCTCCTGTACTTTCACTAGTCTTTAATTTATATTTAATTTTCCTAACCAACAGATTACCTTCTAATTCTAAACCTGAAAAAGGTAACTTATAACCTTTCCTGACTGATTCCCCTCTGAGAAACGCTTTTTGCGTCTGCCAAAATTTCATCCTCATCTTGCCTTTGCTCTATGAGACTTATATCCCATTGTATAGAATCACTAATAACTACTCCAACTTGAAATCCTTCTGTATCATAAAAACTTCTACTAAGGGCATCTGTGACTACATTTAATTTGCCTTCTATATATCAGAGCTTTGCACCGAAGTCCCTGATAGTTAAGAACCATCTAGCTCTTTTGGGTGACAAATCGGGTTTAGTAAAAAGATCCAATAATGGCTTGTGGTCTGTAAGGACTTCTACTTTATTCCCCATCAGCAGCATTTTAAAATGAATCAAACTTGATACTATTGCAAAGGCTTCTTTATCTACGGTAGCCATTAGTCTTTCATTGCTGCTTTTTGTCCTAAATTTCCTGCTAAAAAAAAGCAATGGGATGGAACCTCCCCTCAAATTTTTGCATAACGCAAGCACCTATACCCTCCTGACTGGCATCAGTCACTAATGTGAACGGTTCGCTGAAATTTGGAAATTTTAGGACTGGAGGATTCATCAGCGTATCCTTTAGTTTTTGAAAAGCTACTCTTTGCGGTTCTCCCCAATGAAATTTAATGTCTTCCTGCTATACATCTGTTAGAGGAGCTGCTATGTTAAAAAATCCTTTCACAAATCTACGAAAAAATCCTGCCATTCCCAGGAATGACTTAATTTCTTTCTTTGATTTTCAGGATGAAAATCTGCAATTTCTTTGACTTTATCACCATTTACTCTAACCCTTTCTTTAGATATGACATGACCTAAATATGTAATTTGCTTCTTCAAGACGGAACACTTAGCTAGCTTAATTTTCAATCATGCTAACCTAAGTCTCCTAAGCACTTCTAAGTGTTGCATGATCGAGTCTGTTGCAATTAATGTATCATCCATGTACACAAAACATTTTTACTCAATAACCCGTGCAAAACTGTGTTTACCAACCTCGTAAAGGTCATAGGACTGCCTGATAAACCAAAAGGCATCCACATAAATTCATATTGTCCTTTGGGTACTGAAAAGGCAGTACATTCCTTGCTATTTTCGCTAAGAGGGACCTGCAAAAAGCCCTGCACTAAATCAATTGAGTTGTGAAGATTATGTCGCCCAATTTCAAAAAATAGATCTGGTATGCATGTGACTGGGTAACGCTCAGGAATTGTCTTCTCGTTCAAATGTCTAAAATTGACTCATACTTGGACAGAACCGTCCTTCTTAGGTACTGCTAACAGAGGAAAGTTGTATGGAGACGCACTAGGTCTAATGATTCTTTCCTCTTCCCATTTACTGACCTGTTTTTCTACCTTTTCCCTGATTTTTGAAAGGTATGAGGTATGCAGGAATGAAAATGGGTTCCTTACCTTCCTCTAAGTTTACCTTATGTTCCAACACATTAGTCAATCCCAGTTTATCCCCTGGTAAGGCTACCATGTCCACAAATTCTGCTAAAAGTTCGCTTACCGCTTCTATATGCTCTTTATAATCTGCATTAGCTAAATGTTCTCTAAATATTTTCTAACTTGATTGCATTTCTGCCTCTGAAAACTCAGTTTTCCCTCTACAATAGCAACTGACAAACTGTCAATACTCAAATCTTGGATGTCTACCACATATGTATTCTTCTGGTATTTCCTAACTGTATCATTACAGTTCAATAATTCTACCCATGTAACACCAGTGTTTGATAGACTGTTCACTGATGCAATGATAATAACCCCTCTTAGTTTCTCGCTACCCTCAATTACGCATACTTCCCTGGGCTTTTTCACTTACCTCAGGCTGACTTTTACCATAGTCTTTGTACCTGGAATTAAAATAAGATCCTCTGATAAAACACATTTATATTTGTGGTTAGTACCTCCCTGTTCCATGACCCCTAAATATCACCGCCTGTGGTTATCATATCATCTACCAAGACCCCATTGTCAGTATCAATAATAGTATCAGTATTAGTATTAGTATTAGTATAAGGATTAGTATCAACACCCATACCACCATTGTTAAACCCGCCAGAATTGTTACCACCCTGGTTCTCAATATCCCGTTTATCATCACCGACATCACGACTGTTATTCCCTGGTATCATTACATTAACACCGCCAAAAGCACCCCCATTTTCAGTATTCCCCATCTTCTCAGTTCTACTTGCATCCTCATAAGGGATAAAAACACCTGGTATTCCAACCGTTATACTACTAACACCTGTATGGACCGATATCCTGTGTCTTCTACATGCAGGATGACCCAGTAAAAGTCTGTTGCCCAACGCAACCCCTTTTATAACCAAAAATGGTTCTATTAACACTTTATTCTAACAAAACCCAGGGTGCACATCACACATCATCTCCGTTGAGGGTTTCAAAGGGTAATGGGAGAGCATGGACTGATACAGATCATGGTCCATTAAATTCACAGAAGCTCCTGTATCAATAAAAATTGGGATATCCACATCCTCCACTGTTCTGTATACTATCGGCCTGGGCTCTGGGGCGTCCCCCACGAGACCACAATGGCACATACAAATCATCTGTACCCTTTTTGTAGATTGATTTTCCAAAAATTTCACCAATCACTTTGCCCTTTGGAGTGACCTGCCTGGGAAGTTCTCGTATTATAACTCACGAATTTCTGAGGTGTAGGTCTCGCATACCTCTATATCTGAGACAGACAAGCCTGCCAACAGTGATTGCACTTTTGCACATTCCACAATATTTGACTCTACAGACTTTCTTTGTGTGCCCTGGTTTATTACAATTGCAGCCACACAACTGCTGTTGCCTTTGATTGATTGATACTCTATTATATTCCACTTTTGCACACAAATGGAGAGAAGGAAAATCTGAATCTCTTTGTATCGTATTTCTTGATCGGTCCAATCAAAAAATGTACTATCCACCGTGGGACATTTGGACATATGTTTCTGAATTTGGACATAAATTAGTTCCTTGTCCGATGTAGGTTCAATCTTTTCATGAAAACTATTTACAATGGCATCTGGGATGTCGTGAAATGCAGCAATTTATGTAAATTGTCGAGTGAGACATTATCCCCATTTACCCATGTGGAATTTCTCAATTTCTGTATCCATTTTCCCACTGAATCAAAAAGTTTGGAGCTATGCTTAATAAGGCTTGTTGTCCCTTTGCTTATTTTGTATAGCCCCCTTAAATCTTTTACCACATCTCCGTGCTCTTTCGAGCCATAAGCCGCCCTTAAAAATGCTTGTAATTCGGTCCATGGCTGACATTTTGTGTACTGAAAACTTCAACATCTAAATGACAAATCTTTTTATTGAAATCTAACAAGGCTTTTGCCTCTGTGAACACCTCTGCATCATCTTTAATTCCCTTGGCGTTTAAGTAGTTATTCACTCCCTCAATAAAAATTTGCACTGGTTGGGACAGAACGCCATCTACAATGCCTCGAAAAGGGCTAACTCCTGCATTTATTTTAGTTATCTTATGGGCCAATGTCTGACTTGTACCTGCTTCGGGCATTTTGCCTTCCTTATGGGACTCTTATGCTTCAGGATTTGCCCCGACCTCAATAACATCGATATATTTATGCCCGCACAAACCACGAACATGAAAGTAAGAATACATCATTCACCAATAAAAGAAAAAATGAACATGCACCAATTCCCAATAAACCATTATCAAGCTCAATCAGCTGATCGAAAGTGTGTCATTATGCCAACAGAAAATGGGAAAAACTGGGTGAGAGAAAGAGAACGTATTCGGTCAACCATCCGTTGAGTCAACAATTAGCTAGCGCAACCACTGTTCTAACACTTGTCTCTCTCTCTCTCATGTATAAAAACAAAACTTATCGTACAACTTTTTCTAATGCATTGCAATACAACAAGCCCCTAATGTCCGTTGAATCCTGAGGGACATCAAAATGAAATACACTTGAGAGCCAATTAACACCAATAAAAAAAACAAACTTTTACACTCACGTCTTCATAAGTTTCAGCATGTGAATAAAAAGTTACTTGCACTTGTCTTAGCGTGTAGTACCCGGTTACACTTGCAATCGTGTGTAATTAATGCCTGTTATCATATATTCACTTCCCACCCCCGGCCCCCCTAGAAACACAGAAATACGTCTTACACTTAAAAAGCAGTTAACATCACTGCACAACGCCCAGCAGTAGCTACCTGGCTAGAATTCCTGATTATCGGACAAATTCCCCTCAACTCAGCAAAAGAGTCAGTTACCCAATATATAATTATAACCACTTTTTCTCAATATATGCCTTACCTATTTAATTCTAGTCTCTTCGGAAACATAAACTATAGGCTTGAATGCCCCTTTACCGCTTGCCACCACCTGTTACGAGGTCAAAATGACGCTCGTTTAAATAAATGGAAAAAAGTTCCTAATTTGGTAACGTGACCTACCTTTCATGCTTCCCTGTAAGAGTCGCCGTCTGAAACTAGCTGACAAGCAAATATCAAACTTTAGGCATATTCAAACTCCCACTATTACAAAAATATTCGTTTTATTTCCCAAAATAGCTAACATGAATATGGAATAAAATGGGTTAAGAACAACGAAAAAAAAGAACGTTAAACTATCATATTCTCCCCAAAATCATATTTAATTAAGTATCCCCTTTTATCTCTTTCTGTCCAAAAATTCATAGCCTAACTTAAATTAAAAACAAGTCTAGAGAAACCCCCTTTTTCTATATGGTGACTTCTAATCTATCTGAAAATGAGAATATAATTACCAGACAATCGCACTTCCCTTTCTCAAGAACTAAAGTAATTGTCACTTCACTTTTACCTTTTCCGAGGGAACTCCAACGCCTCTTCTACACCGAAATCGCTACTGTCCACTTCACATACCAGAGATTATATGTTATTTTCTGTGACAAGTATTACGAACTCACATCCACTAACTGATGCTACATACTCGATAACTTTAGCCGTGATTAACTCATGTTTTTGGAATGCGTCAATGAACTCAGTTGTGCAAAGTACATGTTTCCTATTTGTTTTTCATCTCAGCATCTCCGAGGAATCCAGCATTTTGCATCTGTCTCTAACCTGCAAGAGCTAAGGTTATCAACCTCACTATATAATATATATATATATATATATATATATATATATATATATATATATATATATATATATATATATATATATATATATATATATATATATTATTATAGTGTTATATCCTTAGCTCTTGCAAGAAATATGATGCCGTACACACACACACACACACACACACACACACACACACACATATATAATATATATATATATTATATATATATATATATTTATATATTATATATTCATAAATATATCGAGCTACAAATGTCCTTTAATATCTAATTCGCTCTACCTCGGAATTAATATATTTTCATATATGTTTAACCGAAGGGGAATTTATTCAGCGATGATAGAATTGCCAGCCGACGGGCACGAACCATCGACATCTTCAATTCCAGGACTGGCAGTGAAGCCTTACATATATATATATATATATATATTATATATATATAATATAATATATAATATATATATATATATATTAATTTAATATATATATATGTATATATATATATATAACACTATATATATATATATATATATATACATATATATATATATATACATATATATATTATAATTATATATATGTATATGATATAATATATTTAATATATATAATATATACATATACGTATATATCTTAAATATATATATATATATATATATTATAATATATTATATTTATATGTAAAATGGCATCATATTTCTTGCACTTGGGTCTTAACTCTTTGTAAAAACAAGCATATAAAAAAGTAAATAAATAAAAAGATAAAATGAAAAATAAAAAACGCGAAAATTTCGAGAAGTTGAGAGAGTATTGTATCGATTCCAATTATATATGCGTATATCCGGTAAATGTGACCAGTAGATTTTATACACACGCACACACTTACAGATATATATATATATATATATATATATTATATATATATATATATAATATATATATATATATATATATATATATATATATATATACATATATATTTATACATATGTATATATATCAATTCAAGCTACAAATGTCCTTTAATATCTAAATTCACTTTACCTCCCAAATGATATATTTTCATATATGTACCGAAGGGGAATTTTTTAATTGATAATAATTTCGTCCCCCATGGGATCGAACCACCGTCCAAGTGGACGGGGACGAAATCAGGACAGTCAGTGACGCTATCCAATCACGCTATTGGATAGCGTCACTGACTGTCCTGATTTCGTCCCCGTCCCACTTGGACGTTGGTTCTTCGATCCCATGGGGGGACGAAATTATTATCAATTAAAAAATTCCCCTTTGGTACATATATGAAAATATATCATTGGGAGGTAAAGTGAATTTAGATATAAAGGACATTTGTAGCTTGAATTGATATATAAATGGATCACGGTTCGATGTGATAATTATTCATATGTATATATATATGTGTGTGTATATATATATAATATATATATATATATATATATATAATATATATATATATATATATATATACATATGTATATATATATATGTGTGTGTATATATATATATTATATATATATATATATCTATATATTATATAGATATATATATATATATATATATATATATATATATATATATATATATCTATATATATATATATATATATAGATATATATATATTTATATATATATATAATCATATATATCTATATATATATAGTATTATATATTATATATACTATATATATATATATATATTATATAGATATCTCTACATATATATATTAAGTATTATAATAATATTATAATATTATGTATATATATATATAATTAATATATATATATATCTATATATATTGTATAATATATATATTATATAATATATATATATATATATATATATATATATAATATATATAATATATATATACTATATTATATATATCTGTGTGTGTGTTGCGTAAAATCTAATGGTGACTTTCTGCCAGGTATACGTTTACGTTTACGTAATTGGAAAAGATACAATACAGTCTTAACTTCTCGAATTCTTCCCGATTTTTTTTTTTATTTTTTGGATACGCTTGTTATTAAAAAGGGTTAAGATACAAGTGCAAGAAATTTGATGCAGTTATGATGTCTGGTAGCGGGAAACGAACCCGTGTCAGGTAACCTCGTCGTGATTATTGGACATTATAACTGCTCAAATTTCTTGCACTTGGATCTTAACGCTTTGTAGTGTCAAGCGCATCCAGAAAAGCGCAAAGAATTCGAGAAGTTAAGAGAACTTGATGGTTGTTAGAATTACCTATATATCTGGTAAAAAGTGACCAGTAGATTTCTACACACATACACATACACACATATACGAGTGTATATAAATATATATATATATATATATATATATATATATATATATATATATATATATATATATATATATAGTGCATACATTTGAAACATGTCATTCTCGTTTTCATTGTATGCTTGTCACCAGTTAGATATAATACAACCAAGCAGTCTTTCTCTCGCTCACTCAGCATACAACATGTGTTTTATTATTATTATATTATTAATCAGTTGATGAAACCTATTCATATTTAAGAAGCCCACAGAGGCCATTGATTTGAAATTCAAACTCAAAATTCAAAGAATATGGCGTTCATTAGGAAGAAGCAAGAAGTAAAGGGAAATACTGAAAAAACATCTCACTTATTAAAAAAAGAAGACAAATTAATAAAAAATAGAAAAAAAAAAATGTATTAAAATGCAAGAATAGTATTAGGGTAGCAGTATGGGAGGATTGAGTGGGAAATCTGTACGAGGTCTGCCAGTCAATAGCGTATTTGTTCAGCCTCATACCCCACATACTACACCATTACCTGATCCGGTCCATATCCTGATTGGCTGGAAGCAGCTACATTTCTTTTAGTGGAGGGAGACTTCACTACACCCACACGTGTTGCATCATTGGCTTACTGAACTATCTTGTTTTCAACCCAACAACCATTTCACTTGTATACACTAAGAATAAGAGTGACCAAGAACACTCCCCTGCGTAACTCCAGACATAATAGGTCTTGGTTCACTAAAGATTCTGTCCACAGCAACTCACATCTGAATACCTGTGAGGAAATCTTGAAGTATAAACAAGTGTCTTGTGATTTACTAAAGTGAAATCAGCACTAAAATCTGCTTGAATTACTCTGCCTCAAAAACCTTATCAAGCTTCTCTTGCAAATGGCAAGTCAAGTCTAAAAGAGCATCATACGTACCTAACTGCATGTTGACTAACAACAAAAGATCCTTTAGATTCCACATTCATAATTGCTGCTTAAAAATAAATTTTTCAGCAACTCTGAAGAGCACAGGGAGAATAGAGATTGGCCTGCAATTATTGCAATCTGTAGATATGCCACTCTTTGGAAGAGGCCTTGCATAACTAAGCTTGTGCTCATTCACAAAAATACTACTTCGACATAAGAATCTTTTTCCTAGGGTTAGTAACCAATCTACCATCAATTGTTGGTAGTGGTGGAATGGAAGATGAGCCAGACTCAAAGGTACATGGTACCAATTTGGTCCACCACAGATGAGTCTGAGTAATCCCTTCAGGTTTCCTCTTCAAGGAATTATTGTAATTTCTCTCGGCTGGATGGTGAGTTTTATTCGCAACACAGCAAGACTCAACATTAAAAGTGTAATTTTCATTTGAACGGTTCTGTCTCCATGCATTGAATTTGGTCTGTTTGTTATGGTAGGCTCATCTACATGTATCTTTAAATCATGGTTGGCCATTTGTCCTAAATATGATGAGGTTTCTAGGGACATCTTATTAAAATAGCCATATCATTCAACTTCTTGGGTCAGGATGTAATATAGCAACTTAAATATTAAGTACTTAAAAATCTTCAATAAATGCAATCTCAATAGTCCCTGGATTTTAACTAGACCATTTTTCTAATGGCGGAATTAGGAATATAGCAATTGACAGATATTATGTCCATCTCAATGGCAGAATGATCAGACCTTAGACTTCACGATAGCTGGAACATCTTTAAATATAAGGTCTAACGTATTGCCAGAGATGTGTGTGGGTTCCTCAGTTAGCTGGACAAAATCGGAGGATACACAGAACTCATGAGTAAACCGGCCATGTTGATCTGTGGAATTTGAATTTAGCCATTCACTGTGCTTAGCATTACAGTCTCCTTTCCAAAAGACAGTCAAATATAGATTCGTCGACATTTGGATTGTGGTAAACAGCAAATACATAAACATTGTAGAACTTACTGGATATTTTAAAACAAAGAACTTGAAGGCAACTACACTCCAAATTTTTCTGACGTTAAATAGGTCATTCATACTTAGTGTATACAGCCATACCTTGCACATGTGGGATGTAATGACGATAAATAAAGTCAGGGCCAGCAAACCCCTGGATTAAAAACTCATCCTTTAAATTTACTACTTAAAGAGTCTCAGATAAAAACATCAAATCGTAGTTATGGGCATAACTCTGGAAATCAAGAACATTTTACTGTAAGCC
>NC_087206.1:55984285-55985311 GCF_015104395.2 Macrobrachium nipponense
GTCTCTCGAGACAATCTTGTTCAAGAGTACTTGATATAATGAATTTCTTCAGGAAAAGAAAATTTAGTTTACTTTTCGATCACTCCTAAAGAGTTAAAAGAGAGAGAGAGAGAGAGAAAAAAAAAGTCTTCAATTGGATACTTCGGTAAGATTTATACAAATGTTTCCATTCCCGAGACAGCTTGGGCCATTGTTGTATTCTCAGCACTTGAAAACTGCACTGCCAACTTGGCTTAGCAAACAGAGCACTTTATCTCTTGATTATTACCTACCTATCTGACACAGTATCCGCTTAGACAAGACGCGGCTATTCACTTCCGTATCTGTGGCACTGTGGCAAGGATTCAGCGCGGGTTTTTTTTAAACAAATGAATTACCTTTATTTACGGTTACACACTTTTTTTATGAGTATACATTTAGTTCCACCTCTTTACCTTCCTTGACAAAACCCGAAAGACAATACATCCTTGTTCATCCTTGTTGACAACCGCAGATTCATTTATAGAGGAAACTCAGGCATTGATATATTTCTATCTAGAGAACCCGCCTTTACAGGATTCAGCGTGGATTTCTTTAGCGCTTATTATGAGAAATATAAGACAAATGTAATCATGACTTACCTTTTACATCAGATTATAGCGCATTGCTAAGGAAATAACATACTTTTGTTTTTTTTAATGAAGGACCTATTGCACCATTCTTCGACTCCCTGAAGCATAAGAAAAATAAAATTTACCATGAAACAGTCAAACAACAGAAATGTACCTTTTCAAGATTTATGAAACGAGAGAAACCGTTCAGATATATATATATATATATATATATATATATATATATATATATATATATATATATAGTATATATATTACAGGTTTAGCGTGAATTTCTCAAGTGTTTGTTATGAAAAATATAAGACGAATACTGTCATGATTCTTATCCACCGAGCTTACCATTTAACATCTAACTAATATAAAGCTTTTCATAAGGAAATAAGGTGATTTTTCAATTCATTATTTAAAATCAATA
>NC_087206.1:55985811-55998311 GCF_015104395.2 Macrobrachium nipponense
TATTGATTTTAAATAATGAATGAAAAATAAATCGTAAGGTTTTAAACATTTAAGGGTCACCTTAGGGGGGGCAGATCCCAACTGGGACATTGCCATACCTGCGGTACTAAGCACACTTAATCACTCGTATCACGTATCTATTAAAATGACACCGCACGAGGCACTGTACGGTATCCCGGCCCGAACGCCTTTCCACATCTTAAAGCCTACAACTAATTTATCAAATCCTCTAAAGGATGTTATGGATGCAAGCATAAGTCGATATAATATAATTCGTAAGAATTTAGAAGAAGCTCAGATAATAATGAAAAAAAATCATGATAAAATAGCTAAGCCAACTAGAACATATGCCGTGGGCGATCAGGTATACATACAAGTATACGTACGTAAAGGTTTAAACTATAAACTGACACCTAAGTTTGAAGGACCGTTTAACATTTTAGAAAATTTAACGGCCAATAGAGTTAGGGTTCAAAATGTATCCAAACCCACTGATGTGAGAATAGTCCCATTGGCACATATCAGAATCTAAAGAAAGTAGATGGAGTGAGGGAAACAAAAAATGGTTGTATTTATGAAACTTGTATAATAAATTATATATATATATATCTATAATCATATTGTATGTAAACCTATTCTTTTACGCGAGTTATTACATCTGTTTTACTCATTGCAGGTTTTCAAAAATGAATCTGTTATTGTTAGGAGTGATATTGTGTATTGACATCTTTGTTGTATGGAAAGAGTGCTAGGACTAAAGACATAGAATTTAATCATGGCTCGATTATCGAGAGAATCGATGATGTATTTATCGTGTCAAGTAATATTGTTATCGAGGTAGATATGCATGCCATTTTCTTACCTGAAGATGACGTCCTTAACTTAAAGAATGACCTGATGAGGTTTGGTATTTCCCTTAAGGAAATGCATGAACGTAATTTTCATGCTAACTCAGAGATTTCACTAGCTCAAACGCTAAGCGTCGCGGAAATGTTGTCTTATGACATACAAATAAAACGCCGAGGCAGAGAACTCGCTCGTGACCTGCTGATGTGGTCTGTGCGGCACAATACTGTTGAGCGTCGCAACCCGCTTATTCTAGCTGGACTAAACATCTTAGGATCAGTTGCGAATCTAGGCTTAGGAATCTCAAATCGCCTCAGATAATAATCAAAATAAAAGAATTGAGTTTTTGCAACACAAAACGGAACTGGCCTTATCGAGAACTTCGCAGCCAGTTATCTTCGATCATCAAATAATGAATATCGTTAATGAACATTCAAATAATATCGATCAGGTCATGGAGTTCAACATTTGCTGGCTACTTTAGCTTACTATAGTTCGAAAATAGATCATATCCGTGTGAAAATATCACATTTTATTGAAAAGTCAAAGATTACGTAGAAGCAATTACGTTAGCAACAAAGGGTGTGTTATCTCCTCACCTCATGCCTATTAAAGATTTGACGTTAACTTTGGAAAACGGACGGAGAAGCTAGGTTATATTCCTTTATTGGATCCCATAAAGTAGAATTCTATTATAGCCTAATATCAGTCAGCGTTGAAAATTATAGAATTATGATCACGATTCCTTTTGATTCTTCCGATGCTTGGCAATCATACAAAATAGCACCGTTTCCTACTTTTATGACGAATAACTCAAATCCAGTAATATCCAATTTAACCGGGCATGTACTGATTTCTTCTGATAAGAAATCATTTACAGTCATTAAAGACTTAGATAAACTCACTCACTGTTCAGAAGCCATGAATAATAAAATTTGTACAGCTGACTCTTTTGAATTCTATCCTATATCAACGGATTCATGTGAGTTAGACATAGTGCTAAACGGCTCTCTCTCTCATACAAGCGAAGGTTGTCTGGGGAAACTTTATCCTTTTTTCGGTAATAAAATTCAATTACAGGATGAATAATGGTTCCTGGATCCGTTATGATAAGGCCGGATTCGACGTCGTGTGTCCGGACACATCCACCGCCCATGCCCCTATCTTCGTAGCAGCCGATGGTTGTACGGGACATCTACAAATTATACCGTCAGAGGGGTAACACGATAATACGTGAGAAGGCGTATTTCGCGAACTACACGTGGGCAACAACGATCATCCCATCACTACCTCTCCCATACAACGCGCGAGTAGCTCATCGTCTGACGCAACTGGCTGAGATGACCCACGCGTCATCGACTTATGCAGGTGGAGAAAATCTTCGCTACTACATTCTGCTAGCCGTGTTCAGCGTGACGGCCATATTGGTTATCGCCGTCAACATCTTTGCTTGGCGTAGGCTGAGGCGTAAACAGAAGGATCTCCAAGGGAACGTACTGGCCCGTCTGGATGACGTACCCGTTAAACTCAAGTCTTTTGCGTTTAGGGCCGCCTGAACCTGGCCATTTTCAGTTCGTGCCTAGGGAATTGTCTGGAATTGTGTTGTGTGTGAAAAGCGGTCTGTATGCTGGCAACAATGTAGGACAAGAAGACTCACGACCTTTGCATTTGAACAGTTAAAGTATCTCCAGGGCACCTAATAAATCATTATAGCCCAATATTATACATTAATATATTCCTAAAGGTATTTTTCGGGCACCTAATAAAATATCAGCCCTATATATTGAATTTCTGCAGAATTACATTGTTATACTATTATACAATTATATTTATCTATTACAAAGAGTGTCAAGTACTCTTTAACTATTATCCATGATCATGCTATAATCATTATTTAGTAACCATTATTCTTAATCAGGTTACCTGTTATCATATTAATCATGTATACATGTTTTGATTTTACCATTTTATTATTTTTGGGTACATAATCATTATTATTACCAAACATGGATCTATATTTTCCATGCATTTATCTTTGTTTATGAATATGTCAACAAGGGTATGTAACAGAACCTTTTTTGTGCATTTAATCACTTAGTATGTTACGAGCACGCTCCTATGAACAATGTTTAAAGTAATTTTTTTTTTGTTATTCAAGGCTTGAATAGGTAGCAGACCGAGCCTAATGTAAGAATTACATTATATATATAAACCAGTGACCTGGGGTCATGGCATTAGGAGGGTTCTACGTGACCAAAGCAGACCTTAGATTACGCTATGCGTTGTCTGCAGTAGCCTGATCTAGCTCAAAGCTTGTCAACATTTTTATATGATAACTTTGCACAACAACTTCCATGGGAAGCGGTGACCTGTTAACCTACGCCGGAAACTTGTAACTTCCGAGCCGGCAGACTACGTATGTGTTTTTATATGAATTGCTGAGATAGCTAATGTTCCGCTATCGACGCGATGCTTTAGAATGGCAGTTCCAAGCCAAGAGTCAAACATATCGGTCGTCCGACCGAGCTGCATCTCCTAGTATGGAGTTACAGAATAAAGTTGTTAACTTATGCAACTAGCCTGTTTGAATCATCTCCTCTAGACAAGAAAGAACCTCTCTACTAAGATATCCAAGGGAGATGAGAGGAACCAAACATTACTTACGGATAACAGCCGTAAGGAAAAAACAAAAAGTCTATCGCCAAGCGATAAGACATTAGATATATATATATATATATATATATATATATATATATATATATATATATATATATATTATATATATATGCTTAAAAAATCATCATACTGTGATTTTTTAAGCTAATATATATATATATATATATATATATATATATATCTATATATATATATATATATCTGTATATATATATATATATATATATATATATATATATGTGTGTGTGTGTGTGTGTGTGTGTATGTAAATAAATTCCTCTGATAAAACAGGATACATTTCTAGTATAAAAGGCCCATTAAAACACACTAAGGACTATATTTCGGTAGACTTATCAAGTAGTGAATGACAAAGGAAGTCACATTTACGAAATATATAGCAGGAGATATGCCCTTAGGTGATGCCTGGGGTCACTGCTAAGCCGATGTTGGTTCTGTCAGTTTGTCTTAATCTGCTTCAGCGTTGCCTTAAGGAGGATACTGTCTATATGTCAGAGTTCCAGGCTCCATTGGATATGTTCATCTATTATCTTGTTTTTATTAGTGAGATTCTCCATCTGACATTTGTATCGACATCTACTTTTGTATAAAAATTCGGGATGAGTCCAATCCGTGATACGGTTCATGTTATTTGTATTATGGAAAATTGCCGAACTTGTTGTCCATATCTAACTGAGCGTTTATGTTGAGTTAATCTTTCTGAGAGGGGTTTTCATGTGAATCCATATCATGACTTATTACAATCCATACAGGGATTTCATAGACTCCTACGTCTTTCGAAACTGATTTTTGCTGAATGTTAATTAAGGATTTCCCCAATGTACTCAGATAAGTGAAGATGAAAGGATTAACGTGCCCTAAAGTTTGTGTGATCTCTCCTGAATTATACATGTGAGGGATTATGACTTTGTTTGTGAATGTTTCCTTTTCTTTGTTTTCTGTGGTTTTGTAAAAAATGCTCTTTTCTTTATATATGAATTTTTCTATTATGTGCTTGGGGTTATTTTAACGAGGTAAGTTGATTTCTGATTTTTTCAATGTCCTTAAGAAAATCTGGGGAGCAAATTCTCAGGTCTCTAATAAATAAGTTACTTGCTGTGCCGAGTTCAACTTAAATATCATGATAGCTGTACAAATGTATGTATGAAAGTGAGAATTTCGCTTTCCTGAAGGCAGTGAATTTGTAGTTGTTAGTTCTGATGATTAAGACATCTAAAAAGGAGATTTGGTTGTTGTTCTCCCATTCTACTTTAAATCTTATGCCTGGGATCAAGGAATTTAATTTTGTGAGAAAGACATCAAAATTGCCCCACCCGCTTTACCAGTATGTTAAGATGCCATGTACATAACGAAGCTAAATCATATCCAGCGTTTTGATAGGGTTTATAATTACTGTTTCAAAATACTCCATATATAAGTTTGATAACACAGGACGGAGCGGACTCCCGAATACTATAACCAAATTTTTGACGATAAAATTTATCACCAAAGGAAAAGACATTATTAGTGACGCAGAGCTCTACAAGTTGCATTATTTTATTCAATTGTATGGGGAAGTGGTCAGCAAATGGCTCAAGTTTATTTTGATGAACATTAATACATCTTTTATGGATACTTTTGTGAAAAGGGAGTCTACGTCTAGGTTGAAAAGTTTTATGTTATGCACAGTGATATTTGCTGACCTAAATTTTTCTGCAAAAGTTTTCTGTATGTTTTATAAGACTTGGGGAAAAAAGTTTCAAAATTGGGGATGGTAACTCCGCTAACCATTTCGAAATTCTGTAGTTAAAAGCTCCAGCTCACGAGATTATGGGACTAAAGGGGATGTTATCTGACCATATAGACATATCTTCCTTAAGGCAATGATGAGTAGATTAAGACAATTGAAAGAACCAACGTCGGTTTAGCGGTGACCCCCAGGCATCAGTTTTAGGGCTATATCCCACTATATATTTCGCAATGCAACTTCTTTTGTCATTCATTAACTACCTGATAAGGGTGGGAATTAGTCCACCTAAATATAATCCTTAGCTTTAAACAGTGTTTCAAATACATACATACATACATATATATATATATATATATATATATATATATATATATATATATATATATGATATATATATATAATATCTATGTATGTATGTATATATATGTATCCACACACTGACAATCAAAATTATCACTTGGAGTTTTTTTTATATAAACACATGTAGATAATATATATATATATATATATATATATATATATATATATATATATATTTATATATATATATAATATATAATATATATATATATATATATATATATATATATATATACACACACACACACACCACACATATATATATATAGATATATATATATATATATATATATATATATATATATAGTATTATATATATATATCAAAATATAGAAAGAAAATAGTGTATTTCAGAGACTGCTGTCTCTCTCTTCAGATAGATGGATGAGAAAAGTTACAGAAAAGGTGGTATTTATACCAAGAGATCCATCAACAGTTAAGCCATTTTAGGTTCACTCATGCTGATAATCCTTCTTTAATCCTCTTAAGCGCTGGTTGAATGAAAACTTTATCAATGACATCTGACTCCCATGCGCCTTTTGAGATGTTCATGACCTCTGTTTAATCAAGGCCAATTCTGTCATCTGACTCTTGTACCAACAGTTGCTGCTATAAATTATATGTGACAAAATCCAGTTTATTCTGTGGTTATGTTCATTTATATGGTTGAAAATACCTGAGTTCTGTTGTCCAGACCCATCTTTTCATGTACCGGAGCTTTCAATTACTAAATTTCTAAATGGTTAGTGGCCTCCTTTCCCCTTTTTTGGCATTTTTTCCCAGTCACATTAAACTTTCAGAGGATTTTTGTCACAAATTCAGAGAAGCACATATACCACTTCACAACATAAAACTTTTAAGCCTTGATGTAGATTCCCTATTTACAAAAGTACCAGTACAGGATGTTCTTCACTTTTTGAGGGGAAAATTAGCCCCCTACTCAGATCATTTCCCATTGGCGCTTGACAGAATAATAATGTTATTTGAATTATATGTATCTAATCACGTATTTTCATTCAGGGAATCATTCTATAAAAAAAAAATTCGGGTGTAGTATGGGTAGTCCTTTAAGTCCTGTTTTAGCCAATCTATACTGGAATGCTTTGAAACTACAGTAATAAATGCAATAAAACACAAAACATGCTGTGGATGAGATACATAGATGATATACTAACATTTTGGGGATAATAGATGGGGCATTTTCAATGAATCCCTTTCAAAATTAAAAGCATTTGTGCCCAACATCAAATTTAAAGTTAAATGGGAAACAGACAACAAAATTCCTTTTCTTGATGTTTTAATAAGTAAAGACACGACAGAATACAAATTTATCATATACAGGAAACCAGCGTTCTCACTTTCATGCATTCACCACTTTAGCTATCACGACATTCCTATCAAGATAGGCGTAACCAGCAACCTATTCTTAAGGGCCTTACGAATTTCCTGGAAAAAGAATTTGAACTAATTCGTAAGCAGCTTTTGTCTTTAAGGTATCCTGACCATATAATTGAGAAAGCAATTCACACAGCAAACGTAATTTTCTACCGACCCCCTCAAGACAAGACCAGAGAGACGCCCAACAATAAAATTGAAATTCCACACCTGAACAGGATTAAGATGGTGACCCAGAATCTCGGAAAACCTAACCCTTTCGCATTTACTTACCCAAACACCTTAGCCAAATCCCTGGTTAACGTCCAACAAAAGACATCCGCCAAGGACACAGGCATTTATGAAATCCCATGCCTGGACTGTGACCAATCTTACATTGGTTTTACAGGAAAATCACTTCTCCAGAGATCAATACAACATTCACTGTCAGTTAGGTATGGATAACAGAACTCAGCTATTTTCAACCATATAAATGAACAGCAACTGTTGGTACAAGAGTCAGATGACAGAATTGTCCTAGATTAAACAGAGTTCATGAACATCCCAAAAGGCGCATGGGATTCAGATGTCATTGATAAAGTTTTAATTCAGCCAGCGCTTAAGAGGATTAAAGAAGGATTATCAGTGGGAGTGACCTAAATTGGCTTAACTGTGGATGGATCTCTTGGTATAAATGCCACCTTTTCTGTAGCTTTTCTCATTCTTCTACCTGAAAAGAGAGACAGCAGTCTCTGAAATATAGTATTTTCTCTTTACATTTTGAGTTTTTATGGGCTCCCTTTATTATTATTATTATTATTATGATATATATTATATATGTATATATATATATATATAGATATATATATATATATATATATATATATATTATGGGAGGGTTTTTTTTGCCACGAAGGAAAAAAATGAAAAAGCGAGTTAGCCGAGTACTTTCGGTCCTATTCGGACCCCTCAGTAAAGGGTCCGAATAGGACCGAAAGTACTCGCTAACTCGCTTTTTCATTTTTTCCCTTCGTGGCAAAACAACTTTATATATACATAGCATCACGTTTTATATACTTCGTGTTCAAGATATTCATATATATATATATATATATATATATATATATATATATATATATATATATATATATATATATATATATGTATATGTATATATATACGTATATGTATATGTATATGTATATGTATATATATATATGTATATGTATATATATATATATATACTATATATATATATATATATATATATACGTATATGTATATATATATATATATATATAGTATATATATATATATATATATATATATATATATATGTATATATATATATATATATATATGTGTGTGTATATATATATGTGTGTGTGTGTATGTATATATATTGTATGTAATATAGATATATATATATATATATATATATATATATATATATTTATGTATGTAGTATAATATATATATACATAATATTTGACTAAGAAGGTCTTTTCTTTTTCAGGCAACCTCACACCTTTAATCATTTTAAGGTAAAAGCAAGAATAAAACTCGCTTTTAGTTTACCCTACCACCAACTCTCTCTCTCTCTCTCTCTCTCTCTCTCTCTCTCTCTCTCTCTCTCTCACTCTCTAATACTAATCCTTAATCCTTCTCTCTGTTCAAAGTGGCTGTCCAAGATCCCTTTTCCAGGTGTTAGTATTCACCAAAGGCGGACAGCTGGCAAAGGGAGAATTAGGAAGAGAAAGCGCCGGCATACAAGTAGGAACATGTTCCTTGGCTGCCATAAGTTGCCAGGTGACCTCACCACCACGTGGCCTGTCGACCCCTGCGGCATCTACCCCAGCACGACTTAATCCCTCCGAGGTTACTTAACCTTGCGGACTAGAGCCTCTCCCTCAGAATTGCAGCAGAACCTACCAGAGGACACCCACAATCTAACCTGGCTGTCCCGTGTATCTCCCCATGTTCTCTTCTTCTAGCCAGTCATATTTTTGTAGCGGCATTCTCCTTTCCAACTGACGCTTCATCAGAAGGACACAGTCATCCTGACAAAGGTAATGTACAGGAATAAGGTTTCTTTTAGGCAGTCACAGTCCTATTATTCTCTGCTTGATTTATTTAATTTCCATTGTGCCAAGAGCCGCTGTGATTTTGTATTGAATTATCAAGTGTTAAAGTAATTGTGGATTTAATTGCTGTAGAACTGAGTTGCCTTGTCATCTTCTATGTACTTGCTCAGTTCCCTTTTGCTTACGTTAGTGTACTTGCAAGTAACGTTTTGCATATCGTTGCAGATTGGCAAAGGCTGCGGACCCACTCTCTGGCTCTATCACATGTGCAGTAGCTTTATGCCACCCTTATCCTAACCCCCTGCGATGCTCCCTGTATGAAAACATCACCAATGTAGAATATTTATTCTGTATGATTAAGTCATTTAGCAAGACTGTTATTCCCTGCCCAGTAATCCCATCTTCTTCTGATCTGTCTGCTTTATGTAAATATAATTAATTAAGTGAACCCTTTGTGTTTACGTAGACTTTACTTCATTTGAAGAGGGCCCTAAACCATTACTTTCCTTTGATTGATTTGCTATTGATCTGCATAGACAATCTTACATGTCCGATCTCCTAGGAATTTAAAATAGTTTCTTGGTAACTATAACAAACTTCCTGTTTAACATACATTGTACCCAGAATTCCCTGAGGTTCTAGAGCAATTTCATAGCAATACATATATTCTCAACAGAAGTTTTGTAATTAATGTAAATACTGTTGTTGTTGGTGGTATTTTGTTCATTGTTCTGTTGATTTTTAAAGTGTTACTGCTGTTATTAATCTATTTATTTGATTGATACTGATTTTATGTTCTTAATTTTAATTCTTTCAGGATACATTGAGCTGAAACCTGGGCCTGTTACTCATTACAATAAGAGACTAGTAAAAAATGCAGTCAACCGAGTTTCCTATACAGCAAATAATGCTGCATGAAGCTCTTAACCACGGCTCATGAAACTCAGCTGCAGTTCAATTGTGGCCAGTGTTTTTGATACTATTGTGGTGCCAGATGCACAACTATGACAAAATTTAACCTTAAATAAAATAAAAAACTCTAGGTTAGAGGGCTGCTAATTTGGTATGTTTGATGATTGGTAAAGTGATGATCAACATACCAATTAGCAGCTCCCTAGTATCAGTAGTTTTTAAGATCTGAGGGCGGACAGAGAAAGTGCAGGCGGACATCTCAATGTTTTTCTTTTACATAAAACTAAAATTGCAAATATTCAGGGCTTACAGTAAAATGTTCTTGATTTCCAGAGTTGTGCCCATAACTACGATTTGATGTTTTTATCTGAGACTCTTTAAGTAGTAATTTAAAGGATGAGTTTTTAAATCCAGGGGTTTGCTGGCCCTGACTTTATTTATCGTCATTACATCCCACATGTGCAAGGTATGGCTGTATACACTAAGTATGAATGACCTATTTAGCGTCAGAAAAATTTGGAGTGTAGTTGCCTTCAAGTTCTTTGTTTTAAAATATCCAGTAAGTTCTACAATGTTTATGTATTTGCTGTTTACCACAATCCAAATGTCGACGAATCTATATTTGACTGTCTTTTGGAAAGGAGACTGTAATGCTAAGCACAGTGAATGGCTAAATTCAAATTCCACAGATCAACATGGCCGGTTTACTCATGAGTTCTGTGTATCCTCCGATTTTGTCCAGCTAACTGAAGAACCCACACACATCTCTGGCAATACGTTAGACCTTATATTTAAAGATGTTCCAGCTATCGTGAAGTCTAAGGTCTGATCATTGTGCCATTGAGATGGACATAATATCTGTCAATTGCTATATTCCTAATTCCGCCATTAGAAAAATGGTCTAGATAAAATCCAGGGACTATTGAGATTGCATTTATTGAAGAGTTTTAAGTACTTAATATTTAAGTTGCTATATTACATCCTGACCCAAGAAGTTGAATGATATGGCTATTTTAATAAGATGTCCCTAGAAACCTCATCATATTTAGGACAAATGGCCAACCATGATTTAATGATACATGTAGATGAGCCTACCATAACAAACAGACCAAATTCAATGCATGGAGACAGAACTGTTCAAATGAAAATTACACTTTTAATGTTGAGTCTTGCTGTGTTGCGAATAAAACTCACCATCCAGCCGAAGAGAATTTACAATAATTCCTTGAAGAGGAAACCTGAAGGGATTACTCAGACTCATCTGTGGTGGACCAAATTGGTACCATGTACCTTTGAGTCTGGCTCATCTTCCATTCCACCACTACCAACAATTGATGGTAGATTGGTTACTAACCCTAGGAAAAAGATTCTTATGTCGAAGTAGTATTTTTGTGAATGAGCACAAGCTTACTATGAGATTCAAGGCCTCTGTAACACGGTTTTTTGGACTTTGCTCCTTGTCAAAGCATCGGATGTAGCTGAAAGGTGACATATGTATATTTTACAACCACACACAAATTTTGTCAGAATTATCAATAACCTAACCCGATAGTTTTTAATTTTTATAGAGTAAAAAATTATCTAGCCGACGCCATGGCCAATGATTACGAGCCAAGAGTCGAAAAACATTCATTACGTAAGCAAAGTAAACACCTTTTAACGAAATGTTGCGCCGCCCATCCACTAGACAGAAACCCATTCACATTGTTCCATCGGCTCTGAAACCCAAAGACTTTATGAATGGCGGAACGATACATAGATGTGGGTGGGGTATCTGTTCTAGCGTAGTAATACTACTGTAGCAGTAGTGCCGCAACAGAATAGCAGTAATATACATGAATTAAACGTTTAGGCCAACTGCTGGGATCCTTGAGGATCATTTAGCACTTCTTACAACTACTCGAGAAATAAGTTTTTATAGCAGAAGTTAAATTTTCTAATCCAACAATGTCCATGATAACCTTCAGTGTTATCCTGAATTATAACGAGGCCAAAGTGGGTGGAGCCTCATGAAGTTATCATTCTGACGATAATTATTTGTGAAGGTTTAAAGCCAAAATATAGTACCGGCTATTTTTTTTCAGTAAATAGGTAGATAGCCAATAAATAAAAATTGCATGACATTGGATATAGCAGTTATCAAAACAAGCTTGTCTACTATGTTTTTGAAAATTACCATCTATTCCCTACATCTTGTCAATCTGATTGTGACCTATAAAGCAGACTGTAATTTCTTAGGAAACTTATTTTGGGAGTTAGACTAATAATCGAAGTGTTTTTGTATTTATTAACATATTTTGTTGGTTTGTTCATTATGACAATTATCAGTGGAGAGGTTTCAGAGTTCATAAAGGTATACTGCTTTGCTTGTATTTAAATTTGTTTGTCATTGTTGCCTGAGGTATAGCCTTTGTTACGTATAGCCAATCATCCATCGAGAAAGAGGGAAGAAATGCTGTCATAAGTTACGTAACGAGTGCGTTCGAAACCTTTTCTCTGAG
>NC_087206.1:56003311-56008311 GCF_015104395.2 Macrobrachium nipponense
ATATCCCAGACGCCATTGTAAATAGTTTTCATGAAAGGATTGAACCTACATCAGAAAAGGAACTAATTAATGCCCAAATTCAGAATCACATGTCCAAATGTCCCACGGTGGATCGTACATTTTTTAATGGGACCTTTCCAAGAAATACGATACAAAGCGACTCAGATTTTCCTTCTCCCCATTTGTGTGCAAAAGTGGAATATAATAGAGTATCAATCGATCAAAGGCAACAGTAGTTGCGTTGCTACAATTGTAATAAACCAGGGCACACAAAGAAAGTCTGTAGAGTCAAATATTGTGAAATGTGCAAAAGTGCAATCACTGATGGCAGGCTTGTCTGTCTCAGATAGGAAGGGATGCAAGACCCACACCTCAGAAATTCGGGAGTTATAATACGAGAACTTCCCAGGCAGGTCACTCAAAAGGGCAAAGTGATTGGCAAAATTTTGGAAAGCCAATCTACAAAAAAGGTACAGATGATTTGTAGATGCCATTGTGGTCTCGTGGGGAACGCCCCAGAGCCAAGGCCGATAGTATACGGAACAGTGGAGGATGTGGATGTCCCAATTTTATTGATACAGGAGCTTCTGTGAATTTAATGGACCATGATCTGTATCAGTCCATGTTCTCCCATTACCCTTTGAAACCCTCAACGGAGATGGTGTGTGATGTGTACCCTGGGTTTTGCTAGAATAAAGTGTTAATAGAACCATTTTTGGTTATAAAAGGGGTTGTGTTGGGCAATAGACTTTTACTGGGCCATCCTGCATGTAGAAGACACAGGATATCGGTCCATACAGGTGTTAGTGGTATAACGGTGGGAATACCAGGTGTTTTTATCCCTTATGAGGATGCAAGTGGAACTGAGAAGATGGGGAATACTGAAAATGGGGGCGCTTTTGGCAGTGTTAATGGTAATGATACCAGGGATATGGGGAGTGGTGATACCAGAACCCACAATGATGATACCGGGAATAACGGTGGTGATGTCGGTGATGATAACCCGGATATTGAGAACCAGGGTGGTAACAATTCTGGCGGGTTTAACAATGGTGGTATGGGTGGTGATACTAATACTTATACTGATACTAATACTAATACTGATACTATTATTGATACTGACAATGGGGTCTTGGTAGATGATATGATAACCATAGGCGGTGATATTTACTGGGTCGTGGAACAGGGAGGCACTAACCACAAATATAAATGTGTTTTATCAGAGGATCTTATTTTAATTCCAGGTACAAAGTCTATGGTAAAAGTCAGACTGAGGGAAGTGAAAAAGCCCAAGGAAGTATGTGTAATTGAGGGTAGCGAGAAACTAAGAGGGGTTATTAGCACTGCATCAGTGAACAGGGTATCAAACACTGGTGTTACATGGGTAGAATTATTAAACTGTAATGATACAGTTAGGAAATACCAGAATACATATGTGGTAGACATCCAAGATTAGAGTAGTGGCAGTGGTTCAGTGGCTATTGTAGAGGGGAAAACTGAGTTTTCAGAGGCAGAAATGCAATCAAGTTAGAAAATATTTAGAGAACATTTAACTAATGCAGATTGTAAAGAGCATATAGAAGCGGTAAGCGAACTTTTGGCAGAATTTGTGGACATGGTAGCCTTACGAGGGGATAAACTGGGAATGACTAATGTGTTGGTATATAAGGTAAACTTAGAGAAAGGTACGAAACCCATTTTCATTCCTGCATACCTCATACCTTTCAAAATCAGGGAAAAGGTAGAAAAACAGGTCAGTAAATGGGAAGAGGAAAGAATCATTAGACCTAGTGCGTCGCCATACAACTTTCCTCTGTTAGCAGTAGCTAAGAAGGACGGTTCTGTCCGAGTATGCATCAATTTTAGACATTTGAACGAGAAGACAATTCCTGAGCGTTACCCAGTCGCGTGCATACCAGATCTATTTGTTGAAATTGGGCGACGTAATATTCATAGCTCAATTGATTTAGAACAGGTTTTTTTGCAGGTTCCTCTTACCGAAAATAGCAAGGAATGTACTGCCTTTTCAGTACCCAAAGGACACTATAAATTTATGCGGATGCCTTTTGTTTTATCAGGTAGTCTTATGACCTTTACGAGGTTGGTAAACACAGTTTTGCACGGGTTATTGGGTAAAAATGTTTTTGTGTACATGGATGATAAATAGCAACAGACTCGATCATGCAACACTTAGAGGTACTTAAGGAAGTACTTAGGAGACTTAAGTTAGCATGCTTGAAAATTAAGCTAGGTAAGTGTTCCTTCTTGAAGAACCAAATTACATATTTAGGTCATGTCATATCTAAAGAAGGGGTTAGAGTAAATGGCAATAAAGTCAAAGAAATTGCAGATTTTCATACCCGAAAATCAAAGAAAGAAATTAAGTCATTCCTGGGAATGGCGGGATTTTTTTGTAGATTTGTGAAAGGATTTTCTAACATAGCAGCTCCTCTAACAGATGTATTGCAGGAAGACATTAAATTTCATTGGGGAGAACCGCAAAGAGTAGCTTTTCAAAAACTAAAGGATACGTTGATGAATCCTCCAGTCCTAAAATTTCCAAATTTCAGCGAACCGTTCACATTAGTGACTGATGCCAGTCAGGAGGGTATAGGTGCTTGCGTTATGCAAAAATTTAAGGGGAGGTTCCATCCCGTTGCTTTTTTTTAGCAGGAAATTTAGGACAAAAGGCAGCAATGAAAGACTAATGGCTACCGTAGATAAAGAAGCCTTTGCAATAGTATCAAGTTTGGTTCATTTTAAAATGCTACTGATGGGGAATAAAGTAGGAGTTCTTACAGACCACAAGCCATTATTGGATCTTCTTAATAAACCCGATTTGTCACCCAAAAGAGCTAGATGGTTCTTAACTATCAGGGACTTCGATGCAAAGCTCAGATATATAGAAGGCAAACTAAATGTAGTCGCAAATGCCCTTAGTAGAAGTTTTTATGATACAGAAGGATTTCAAATTGGAGTAGTTACTAGTGATTCTATACATTGGGATATAAGTCTCATATAGCAAAGGCAAGATGAGGATGAAATTTTGGCAGATACAAAAGCATTTCTCAGAGGGGAATCAGTCAGGAAAGGTTATAAGTTACCTTTTTCAGGTTTAGAATTAGAAGGTAATCTGTTGGTTAGGAAAATTAAATATAAATTAAAGACTAGTGAAAGTAAAGCAGACACGACACAGATCGTACTTCCGAAAGTCCTAATTCCAGTAGCTTTGGATATAGTGCATTGCAGGTTCGGTAGTCCACACTTGGGGATAGAAAAAACGTATAATGAGGTGCGTGCTAAGTATACGTATTTGGAAAAATATGGGGAAAGATGTGGAAAATTTTGTGAAAAACTGTACAGTGTGCAATGCTTGCAAACCCGCATGGGTAACTTCCTGCAAACTAGGGTCATATCCGATACCAAGTAGACCTTTCAGAGAATACATATGGATATCCTAGGAAATTTTTGTGAATCTATGTAAGCGAATAAGTACCTGTTGGCAATAATAGATGAACTAACGAGGATAGTAGAAATTTTTCCACTGAAGCATAAAACAGCCGAAGAAGTAGCTATAGCATTTTTCAATGGTGTCATCTGCAGATATGGCTCACCCGAGGTTTTTTTTACCGACAACGGTACAGAATTTGTAAACAAGACTTTAGAGTGTTTGGCAGAAGTCATATGGATACAGAAAATAACAATGATTCCATACAGACCTGAACCTAACGGGTTGTGTGAACGAGCAAACAGGAAAGTGCTCGAAGCTCTCAGGAAGACTATACGAGGAAACAATAAAATCTTGGATAGATATATAGATATTATTAGACATAACATCAACATTATGGTCAGTGATTCCATTAAAATGTCTCCATTTGAAGCATTGTTTGGTTGCCAAGCACGAGGCACATATGATCTGTTAACTATATCTCATCATAAAGAAGATACAATTGAAGCATTGATTTTCACAGCAAAGGAGAGACATGCTTGTCTCAGCCATAATCTCAAGGCTATGACCTGAGAAATGGTGGAAAGAAGCAACGAGAAATCATTAGATGTTAAAATTGCTGTTGGAGACAATGTATTCCTAAAGATCAATATGAGAAATGAACTAATTTACAAGTTAGGTCTAAAGTTTAAGGGTCCTTTTAGAGTTATTGAGGAAAAGACAGGAAACAGATATGTAGTCTTAGATGAAAAGACAGGTCGGTCGAAATTAACTCACATATCTAAATTGAAAAAGATTGGTAGATGATAAGATAACATCGCGCAGTTGCATTTTTTTTCTTTCCAGATTTTGAAAATGGATGACGAAATGTGATTAAGCAGTTTAAAGTAACGTTTTTTTTTCTTTAATTCTTTTACTATTTTCTTATTGTGCGCAGACTGAAGCAATTTGCCGTAAAAACCCAAGGTAATTATTTCATGATGGAAAACGGGGTGAAAAATATGGTAAATTACCGTAGAGTTGAGAAATATTATAAGGGGTTCGTGATGATGACTTTTGGTGATGATACCTGGTGGTGATTTTTGTGATTTGGTGATTCCTGGTTGTGTTGAATTATTGGGGCTGATTTTTGGGGGGTTATTTTGTTGGTGAATTTTTTGTGGCTATGATTTTTGGCCTAGAGTTTGATATTTGATTGTCAGCTAGTTTCAGACGGCGACTCTTACAGGGAAGCATGAAAGGTAAGTCACGTTACCAAATTAGGAACTTTTTTTCCATTCACATAAACGAGTGTCATTTTGACCTCGTAAGATATATATATACATACATACATACATACTGGGCGCAAATGTATGTGTGGCATGGATCTGAACACATCGTTAAGTAGCAGATGCAAAGTGATTTAGTTTACTAAGCACTGTTTGCGCTGGGCACGGTCAAAACTCTAGACCGTGGTGCTGGGCCTGGGTAGCGTGTTCTCAATGCGAGCTGGCATGCCTTCAGCATTAGTCAAGACGTGTCGGGTCGATCATTTCTGGTTCGTTGGAGACAC
>NC_087206.1:56013311-56023255 GCF_015104395.2 Macrobrachium nipponense
GAAACAAACACAAAACACAAAAATTTGCAATGTGTAAAAATTGAAATCGTTTCACTCAAACCATTGTAACTATTAGTTGCACCTAATAAAAATATAACACACTTTACCTTGGTACCAATTGTTTCTTTCTGCTGCAGCTTGTTAAAAAAAATTTTCACCCAATTCAATTCAACAATTATTTCAAAAAAGGCACCATGATACACACGTTGTACAATGTTTGTTCAGATTCCACATAAAGCACTAAATACAACTGAATAACTCTAAGAATTCCGAAATCTAAAAGTTACGAGTGACCATTTAGTAAGTTGCGTTAATGTGAAATCAAAAGTGATGTGAGAGAGAGAGAGGGGAGATCTAAATGCTATGAGGATTTAAGTCTGAATGAAGGCTCTCTTCTTTACGGAAACTGGACAGTGGATATCACACAAAATGTTTTATTGGGGTGGGCCACGCCCGGGCTGGCCAGCGAAAGATGATGCAATCCTTCTAGAAGCTTCTAATATGACGTAACTTTACAGAAAAATCGTGAAATCTACACTTGGTTATTGATAAAGAAGTACATGTATGAAACGAGACTTGAGCGAGCAAGTATGATTGACATGTTATGAAAACAACATGGAGACTCGAGTTCCTCTAATCTTGAGGCGATGAAAAGTTACGAAAACAATACTGTCTTTGAACGGACAAAGTTAATCCCTCAATTTCTTTACATTCTATCACATCTATGTTATATGTTAACCTTTTACACTATGTTATGCAGAATCTGAACATACATTTTAAGAAATCCTATAACTCTAAAACAAACTAAGGAATCGCAAATGTTGCAAAACTCTATTCTAACATTTCATACAGTCTAGGAGAAAATATATGCATTAAATAAAGTAGCAAACATATAATAATATAGACCTGAGCTTATATATATACTATATAATATATATATATAATAATAATATATAGATATTTATATATATAATATATATAATATATAATATATAGAACCTGAGCTTATATTAATATTTTAATTTTTTATCGATATGAATGCAGATCCTAAGGGATTTCTAGGAACAGTATTTTTACATGTTATTATACTATACCTGCCACACGCTAAGTTGGCGGTGATGCCCCGCCCCTTGCTAAGCGAAGGTGGTAATTGGATTACAGCAACTATTTCTGTGGCTATTCATTTGAGTGTGTTGAAGGCGCTTGCAATTACTAATTCAGGTTGTTTTTATTGTAGAAGTTAATTATACTCTTTAAAGAAAATGAAAATGTATGTTAAATGATGAAAAACGTTTTGAGAACTTTGAGAAAACTATCACTAAAGTATAACTCAAATAGTCAAGTCAAGGATTTTACAAGATTTCGAATGCACTCTGATTCATTTATCTTCAATATCCCGTAAATATATAAGAAATTGGTCAGAATCTTGTATATTGTGAAGGTCATTTAAAATACGGAGATGCTAGATAGTATGAATATAGTAGTCCACGTGTCCAAATTACATAATTATGGTTAGAAAACATGCACCTTATCTATGAGGCAGAATGATCACTAAAATAGTCAGTTACTGTAATTGGCGGGAATTTCAAACGCAGTTGTTAACCGAGCTAACATTGAAAAAAGAGAAACAGCTCTCAGCTCAGTAACCATTCAGCGATATACTATACATACACTGAAGTATAAAGGAGTAACTATAATAATGGAGGAGTGCTTAAAAACCACAAAACGTATGGGACAGATAACGAGCCAGACAAGAATCGTCGCAATTAAGGTCTGCAATTATCTTCAGCGGATAAAGCAGCAACACAAGCGTGGAGAGATGCACTCTCCACCCCTAGGTCAAGAAAAGTCACCAGTAATGGGAGCCTAGATGATTTGATAAGGACTGTGTACGTCGGGAGATAATGGCTTTCTATGAAAGAGGTGAAATTCCAACAATAGAAAAACTGCTGGATAAGGTGAAGAAGCCACCTCTGAATTTCCGGGGTGCTTATATGTCCCTTTTCAAACTTGTTAAGGAACTCGGCTTTTCGTATAAGAAAGTGGAAAGCGGTAGGAAGCTCTTGATGGAAAGGAACGATATTGTTCTGCCAGAAATAAACAAATATCTAAGGCTTTTTATTGATGAAAACCGAAAATCCGATTCTCCAAGACCGGAAGTATATCTGGATGAGACATGGGTAAATCAAAATGAGTGTGTGGACAAATGTTGGACTCTACCCGATGGAATTGTTGGTCCTCGAGTGAAAACGGGTGAAGGAGCTAGATTTATCATAGTGCATGCTGGTGGAGAATATGGATTCGTACCAGGAGGATTGCTATTTTTCCAATCGAAAAATGGTAGTAATAAGGGTGATTACCATGATAGTATGAATCATAACATGCTTCCTATCATGGTTTCAAACACAGCTTACTGGTAAACATTCCAGATAGGTCGCTCATTGTCTTAGATAATGCTTACATATCCATTCAAAAATATTGAACAAAGCACCTGTCAGCAGTTTCAAGGAAATCGGATATTGTCTCCTGGTTAGCTAACCACAATATAGCTCATGGCCTTTCCTATACCAAAAACCGAACTTCTAGATGTGGTAAAGCAGCACAAGTACCTCCAGGAGTATGAAATGACAAAATCGCTAGAGATGCTGGCCATGAAGCACTCAGACTTCCGCCTTATCACTGCGAGTTCAACCCGAGGTTAAGAAATGCAATTCAAATCCCAATCAGACTTTGACAAATGTTGAATGTATAACATAACTAAAACGTGCAATAGACAGAGTAACAGCAGAGGACTGGAAGTCATGTATGTGTTCATGCAAGAGAAGTGGAGGATATTTATAGGAAAAGGGATATAGCACGTGACCATCTAACTGAGAAATTGATTATAAACATCACCAGTGACAGTGAGGAGTCGGAAAGCGATGATGAATGATTTTGTTATTTCAAGTTATTGTTTGATGTAGCCTATCCAATGATTGATTAATGTATTTTCTTTTGTTGAATCAATTAAATGTTTAATGTATCAAGATGTATGTTTATTTTACCTAAGCATGTTTACAGATATTTGAAGAAAAATTTCCATTCTTAAATGTTTGTTAGACCAGGTTATAACGCAGTGAAACTTCAAGGTATCAGTAGCAAAATATAGTGGGTGGAGGATGAGGGTCAAGCGCTCTCTCTTCTCTCTCTCTCTCTCTCTCTCTCTCTCTATCTCTCTCTCTCTCTCTCTCTCTCTCGATTTCTACGAGTTTCTGTAGAAATAGCAAATTATTCGGCGCTTGAATTTTTGCCGTAAATTTCATAAACAATTAATTTTCAGAATAGCAAATTATAGAAATGGCAACACTGACTGAATCAGTCGAGTTTGTCTACGGTGAGCGAGCTGTCAAAATCAGGGTGATGGCTAGCGGCTGTTTCTCTCAATACACCTCCTCCCTACTTCCAACAGGCATATTTCGTGGTTTATGTGTTTCATATAATTCTACGGCATATTCAAAGGTATGCAATCAACAGCATATAAGTTACCATGAAACTTGGATTGTATTGTTTGATTTATTGAATCCATATATAACATAATGCTCCGAAATAAAGCTTTGCTTACATTCGACAAAGGTTTTTAACTTTGGCTTCGATTTCCTGTAATTTATAAAACTTCTTGGTTTGGTTCCTACTCCGAATAGCATTTTAATGATATGAAAATATTTCTAACTCTAGTTCTCCAATGATTAACACTTAATAAGGTAATAAAAAGAGGATTCTATCATATCCATACATCTATTTTTCTGTGAATATACAAGAAAGGACTCGAACTAACGAAGTGGGCGGACCATCACCGCCAACTTAGCGTGTGGCAGGTCTACTATAGGACCAATCAGTTATATGTGATCTTTCACTTGTGAACAAAAAGCGCACTATGCTTTTGGCAGTTGAATCTGAGTATTTATATTAACTTATTGTGACCAAATAATAAGAATCACAGTCCATACGTGGATTTTCTAAACAATGTTGCTACTCGGTGAGGAAAATTTCTAACTGGCATGTTTTGTTTTTCAGCCTTATTCTCTGGAAAGATTAAGTGTACAATGAATATTTTTTAAAGTGATTTAATACACTCAAAGCTGATCAAGTAAGGCAAACAATGAAGTAATTTTACTTTCCTGTTACCTTTATTATAACTAGTCTTCACAGCATTACCGTTGCGAATGTCCAACACATAAGCTAAATAACACTTGCTCCGACCTATTTTCTAAAGATCTATTGTTCATTATCCAGGAATTCAGGACTGACAACTATAGAAATAGTGATGCTCACACTTGTCTTGAATAATAATGTATGCTGGGGTAAGTTATTTGTTGCTTTATATATATATATATATTATTAGTATATATATATATATATATATATATATATATATATATATATATATATATATATATATATAATATATATATATATGGAAATAAATTCTTCTGTTAAAACAGGATATGTATCAAGTATAAAAATGTGGCCCATTTTAAAGTCCAACTCTGGTTTGGAAGCTTAAGGTACCTATATCTCAGTGGACTCACTTCCACCCTTATCAAGTAGTGAATGACAGATGGAATTTCATTATAGAAATATATAGTGGGAGATATGCCCTTAGGTATACCCTGGTCACTGCTATGCCATCGTTGGTTGGTTCTGTTAATTGTTTTAATCCTCTTCGTTGTTGCCTTAAGGAAGATATTTGTCTATAACTGGTCAGTCCAGGCTCCAATGGAAAGGTTGATCCTATATCTTGGTTGTTTTATTGGTGAAGACTCTACCCATCTTACATTAGTATCGACAGCTGCTCTTGCATAAAATTCGGGATGAGTTCCAATTCATGGTAGGGTTTGTGTTATTTTATTGGTGGGAAAATTACCGAGGTATGCCTGTCATAACTAACTGGTCGTTTATGTTGAGTTAATCTTTTAGGGAGAGTTTCCAGTGAAAACATATAGTTTGTCTTATCACAATCCCTACCGAGGAAACTCATAAACCCCTAGTCCTTGGGAAACTGGTTTCTGCTGAATGTTAATTAAGGATTTCCCCAGGGTATTCAGATATATATATATATATATATATATATATATATATATATATATATCTATATATACACATATATAATATATATACATATATATATATATATATATATATATATTATATATATATATATATACATATATATATATACTATGTTTTTTAATCCGTCTTTCCCGCCATTAGCTCAGTAATTCAAATTAAGATAGGAGAGGCAGCCATTTTTAACCCCCACATCGTACGACTCGTGGGGGAATTTAAGGAAAATCAGTAGAGAGAGGCAGGTCATTGGGGTTGCATGGGCTGCTGGTTGGGCCATTAGGTAGTCTTAGCCTTAAGGTCTATTTCTCCCACAACTTTGCACTGGCTGTTTTGCACCTTACAGACAAGTGCCGCTCCCTGTGCTTGAACTGAGGTGACCTGTGAGCGCCCTGGCTCGTCCTTACCCCTTGAATAGTCCTTATAGAGGGTCAGACATGACTGCTGCTGCATCGTCAGCCCTCTGTTAACGTTTCGCTGGTTGAAGCCTCCATCCCATCTCAAGCTATATGCACACACAAGCTAAGGTACGTCTAGAAGTTGCAAATTCAACCAGCTCCTATCTCTCCAAGATGAAAACTCTCACTATTTTCCATATTCCAAATTTCCCTTTTCCCTCTACGAAAAGCCTTTGTCCCAAATCTAGCACTCACATGTCCTACCTTACTGTGACTTGTTCAAAGATATTAATTAGACTATTCAAATAAGAATTAGAGTTCTCCCACCATAGTGCATCATTGTGAATAGGTTTCATGATAAACCCCTCCATACTGCATTATTCATAACTCTTGTACGAAAGGAGTCGTATTTTTTTCGATTGTAACCTGGAATGCGTCTTCCCTAGATTCCTGCTTGGCCTGTCCGTTTAATTTCCGTGCCCTCTGCTCCTTGCAAGAATATTCCCTACTACTTGCCGTAGAAGAAAATAATTAACATCCATAATTAGCAAGCCAGTCATTTGCAGGGAGCATGAAATCTTGTGTCACGTATCAGGGAGGTAGCCCAGTCAATCTCTTGTTGGGTTTATCATTTGTAATTATACATTATCTAGCATTTGGCACAACGTTTAAATGGGCTCTACTTGTCATTTTCATTTACCATGTAAATTTTGTCAATAAATTATTTTAATGTAATCGCCTGGTTGCCTGGCGACCTTATCTATTTCTTATTGATTTTTCTCACTCAAGGTAAGTCACAGCGCTCATTTTTCCCTTAATATCACGTTTGTGAGCCTTGCTAAGAAGGCCCCTATGCATATATATATACTATATATATATATATATATATATATATATATATATATATATATATATATATATATGCATATATATATATAATATATATAATATATATATATATATATATATGTATATGTATATAATATATATATATATATATATATATATATGTGTGTGTGTGTATAATTTATATATATATATATATATATATATATATATATATATATATATATTATATATATATATATAATATGCACTTTGCCTCAAAGTAAAGGCGTAGGACTTTCAACTGGTTGTTTCATGTAATTCGTACCTTGTATCTTTATATTGTGTCCAAAATTGAGGAATACCTGTGAAAGTATTTTTTTTTAAATATATCTATCACTTATTATCGTTTATGTTATTGATTGAAACAAATTTTGTACTGTTTATTTCTCTTCAGTAGTTGTGGTGCAAAGTTACTGATAACTCCATATCCTTTTTCTTTCATATCTGAATTTATCAGTTATTAGATCTGATCAACATATAACCTTGACGTTCTGAGCAATACTGGTTTGACAGTTTTAGTTTTCTGAAAAAAAAAAAATTTTGCCTGCTTTGTCCGTCCTTCCCAACTTTTTCTGTCCGCCCTTAGATCTTAAAAACTGTTAATGCTAGATGGCTGCAAATTTGTATGTTGATCATCCAACAGCCAATCATCAAACATACCAAATTGCAGCCTTTTAGCCTCAGTAGTTTTTATTTTATCGTGCGTGTGGCAACAATATTGGCCAGGCTGCCACCAGGCCATTGTTAAAGTTACATGGACCGCAGTTCATAAACTCGATTGAGCCAAAGAAACTTTGTAGCATTTTTTACTTGTTTTCTTATATTGACTCATATATTTCACTCAGTATTTGCTTTCCAATAGAAGGGATATGAATATTAATAGCAAAAGACAAAAGAGCTCAATGATGGAGAATTTGGTTTCTCTGAGAACTGCGAGTTGAGTCAATAGTGTAGTGCGGAGGGAGAGAGAACTGGTTCTTCATTAAGACAGACTTGACTCTGTTCCTCTGCATATAGAGAAGAAAGCTTGAATGTCTCAGTATTCATGAGACTGTGCACGTAAATAGGGAATAACCGCTGCCAGCGGAGTTTGAAGTAGGTGGTGTTTTTGCTGCTTTTGTGTATGTGTGTGTACATTTTAACAAAATATCTCGAGAATAAATTGATGGATTTTAGTTAATCACAGCAATCATTCATTTGTCAAACACCCACAAACCAGCTGGCTTCCCGCCGAAATTAGCAGTTGTTTGTCTCATATCAATTCTGGTTTGATAATTAATTTGTCTCCTATGAAGTTTTTTAGCCAATTTCAGTTTAATCAGTCTTGTAACATACAAATGGATCTTAGCAATTTAGTACCGATATCTATAAGTCAATTTGACCATTACTATAACGACTACCAATTATTCTTTTACCAGTTTTGTTCACCATCTGCTTGCCACGTATGGCGCCATACCTGGTGGTGGTACCCACCCAAGTCAGTGTTTGTAAGTTCCGTATTGTCACCATTTAGACATTTCTATGCAACGTTTTGTTTTTGAGAACCCTTGGTGGTGATTCGTATTTTCTCTCGAGAATTTGCTAAGAAGAAAGCTTGAAAAGGGTCAAGGGCAACTCGAACGTCTGTTACTATTATGGTCATATTTTTCAGAGCTGGGAATCGCTACTCAAATTTTGGTTCCACATCTCCGCGACTTTGAGAGGTGGTTGCCGCTATCGCTACTTCCGCAACTTTTTAAACTTTTGGAAACCGCTACCCGCACCTCCGCTACCGTTGCTTTTACTGTAAGGCGCAACTCAAAATAAATAGCTTTTTTAATGAAACAGAAATTCTAACACATTTATTGATTTAAACGTAAAATAGTGAAAAATAAAACTATTTTTACTCCATTAGGGTAATACCCTAATAGAGTAAAAATTTGCAGGAATACAATTGCACCCTTATAAAGTATTTTTACTCTATTAAGTATCAAATCCCTGGATCAGCACGAAAAATACACGAAAAGTTTATAATATTTAGATAATATTAGGTTGTTTCCAATGAGTACTTTTAATACTACTATATATGATATATATATATATATAATATATATATATATATATATATATATATATATATACGTGTATTATATATATATATATATATATATATATATATATATATATATATATATACTTTAGTTTATTGTTTCAGACAATATTTATTGACATTATTATTATTGCTGAAACGGTAGCTGGCTTCTTCTCGGGTCAAGGGGTATTAGTAGAGTTTCTACCCTTAGCAAGGTCGTTGGCAGAGGTTGTGACAGGATTGGTCTGTGAATGTGACTTCTTCATTTGAAGGGAAAAAAGAGACGAAAGCGACGAAGAATCAACTTTCATTAATGATCAAACAGTCAAGATGTCTCGTGGATCTTGAGGATGTTCGGTTTCAGTTAAATTAACCTAGACTTAATCAGTTGAAATATTATCTTAAGTTATAAAGACTGAAGTTAACGTTACGTAGAATATCAAGGTTTGTGATGATATTCTCCCGAATACGAAAAGTTTCTTTCTAAAAATATGCTTGAGCTGGTTAGAGATTGTTCATGGTATAATGAAATGTATTTTCTCTCTAATAATGTGCAAAATATTTATTTTATATATTCAAAGAATGGTTAGAGCTAAATCCGAAGTATCTCTTCAAAAGATAAAAACTGCTACAATTCACTTTTATTGTTACTCTACTTGTAAATTGTGATATGTGATATTAATGTAAAATATAGAATAATGTGAGCTTTTTAAATTTTCCGTCAGTTGAAATAAACAGAGATGACTGAATTATAAAAACTAAACTTAGACTTAAAAATACACTAATCTAAAGCTCAGTTCAAAATATCACTTAATTGCATCAGCTAAAAATGATCAGACTTAGTATATTTTTAATATCACCATGCTTTCCAGTAAACTGAAATTGATCAAAAGTGACAGTAAACTATCCAAGAGCATTTTAACCTAGCATCTTTCTTTCGCATGTTGTATGTCGGTATATTTTTGCGGATTATACTTTTTTAATGAATTTGACGAGGGAAACAATTCAGTTACCACTTTATATAAAGGCAATGCTACAAATACCTCCTTGGCACTCTTCAATAAATATCCAAAATGCCACAACGGCTTAATTTTACTGTGTTTGGTGAAAGATGTTTGAAATTTAAGCACTGGTTGAAGACATGTAGTTTACTCCAGATTTTCCCGTATATTACAGATTGCATTCTCAGCGGCAGCCATATTGAGTGGCAAATTGGTTGGAAGTTCCTCTCAAAGGCCTCTTGCAGAATTCTTCACATTTCTGTCATTAACAATTGCGAGCTTCACGACCATTATGGATTTTGATTTATTAGAATATTGAAATAATTCTGACACGCTCTCACGAAGAGTAGAGTTTTTATTCCGTGGGGATACAGGATCTTATAGGCCAAACAACAGAATAAGCTTCGTTGCATCAAAAGCATCTACAGCAGTAATAATAATAAAAAAATGATTATTCATTAACTGGGGTTGTGGGATCTTTGC